>NC_068455.1:15838322-16050822 GCF_023373465.1 Oncorhynchus keta | reverse complement strand
CAAGCAGCTGTAAATTGTCAAGGAATTATTCTTGCCTGGTCCCTCATTTGTTAAGACATTTGTGTTTCTTTACGTAATATGTCATTATTGTGCTGTATGTGTGTCTATAGTTTGTTCAACGTTGTGGTAGTGTTGTAAGATGTGTTGTCCTCTACTGCTGTTGGAGCAGGTCTCTCTTGAAAAATGTATTTTATTTCAACGAGAAAAACCTGCACAAATAAAAAATCAAATGTCTGTTACAAAAACAATGCGCTGTATCCCTGTCTTTGAGATGTATTTGGTGTAACCTGATGTAGCCTAGTAAGCCTTCAGATATACAATCTTCATCACCTGTATCAAATGTTCCCTTTCCTTTTCAAATAGACCTACACGGTGCGAATTGATTACCGTTATATGACATGTTATGAGAGATAGATGAGATCATTGATAGTCGCGTTGTGCAAAAAGGCAAAACCCCAAAAAGTTCATACTCGCTGTCGTCTGTGCATGTTACCTACATAATGTTTACTCCTTTATTTACAAAGCTGAAACTTATTCCGATAACATTAATAATGGCTCCGATTAAATCCAACTAAAGTAGTTTACAGTAACACAAAGGGAAGGAACGCAGTGATTCCATTCTATTTCACATGGCAGCCCCTACCTAGCCCCACATACCTTGAAGATTCTGCACTCGGATGTCGCTGATCTGTCCGATAAATTCCTCCCGTTCGAACCAGTCCTTATTCTCCCACTCGTGTCCAGCCATCAGGACCGTACCCTGGGGAAAGTTGCAGTCTGGACCTCAATAGAAAAACAAACAGACGAGACTAGGCTCCCTCTAGTCCCGTGTGATCTGAAGGCGATGGAGATGGCAGCCCAATGTGGCAGTCCTACTGCATCCCTCTTCTGCCCCGCTCTCTTTAGCTGGCTATTGTGGAGGTCGCCGGACGGTGAGAGCGGTAGAATAGAAGTCTAATCTACCCGATTGCTCTCCGGTGGAGGAGATGGTTTCTGGCGGAGGAGCATTGTTTTCGCACAGTTTCTCCCTGGTGACGTAGAAAACCCCATAGCACCACTAGGGCGCAAAGCCCAGGACGGAAAATAATTTTGATGAGGGAAAATAATAGCACCTTGATAATATTCACGAGGTGGGTTGTTGTAGTTAACAGTACACGCCCACCATCCTGCACTGTAGAGACGATGAGAGAGGAGAGCCAGTCTCAGCTCAGAGAGAAATAGAAAGAGAAAGAGCGAGAAAACACTGATATGCTTCCAAGAATGGCCATGAATAGGACCATAGACCATTCCCGCTATAAACATAATTGCATTATGTTAGAATTACACTGCACATTAATATGAATCTCCGCCCGAGATTACAAAAAACATAGGCTGCTGTAACCTTACGGAAAAAACACATGAATTTCACATGTGATCACATGTGAAGTGTTCCAAAAACACATGTTAATGCAATAACATGTGACAACATGTAAAGAAATCAACACGTGAAAACATGTGGTCACATATGAAGTGTTCCAAAAAAACATTTTATCATGAATTCACATGTGACATTTCTGGTGACATCATGTTATTTTCCACATGTGACATTTCTGGTGACATCATGTTATTTTCCACATGTGACATTTCTGGTGACATCATGTTATTTTCCACATGTGACATTTCTGGTGACATCATGTTATTTTCCACATGTGACATTTCTGGTGACATCATGTTATTTTCCACATGTGAAATCATGTGTTTTTTTCCTTTAAAGGTAAATGTTACAAAACAGCTGATGGTGACGAATTCAACTCCAATCAGGGCCAGACTTAGTGATTTGGAGACCCCAGGCAGAGGCCAGTCTGAGGCACCCCCCGCCTGCCTCAAACAGATGTCATGTGATTTATAGTAAACACATGGGATTTAACCTGTGTGGCTCAGTTGGTGGAGCATGGTGCTTGCAATGCCAAGGTTGTGGGTTTGTTGTGGGTTTGACTTATAAGAAAAAAGTATAAACTCACTGTGTGATATTAGGTTGCTTCTTGTGTAAATATTTTCCGTCTGGATTTGAATGATTTGAACGAAGTTGCTCTGGATAAGAGCATGTGCTAAATTAAAAAACTGTAATAATGTATTACTATTTAATGTGCCATGAACACAACCAGTCATTATGTTTTCATCTGATTGTCAAACAAATCACTTCAAAAGTAATAAGTCCAGCATCCGAACAGTGCACTTTGCACCCGCTAACTATCTCACTGGAGAAAGCACCAAAGCGAGCGAAACAGAGCCCCTCTGTCTTACTATATGTGGTCAATGTATCTGATGCTGTCTGGCCAAAAAGAGTATGACATGCCCTAATCTTTTTGGCCAGACAGCATCAGATGCATGGGCAACACATACATATCCTCTGCCTCTAGAGTCTAAGGACCAGGTCCTGGGTTTCTGCTAAGCTAACGTACAGAATTGTTTTAAGATGGTCATACCAAGGATCATTTAGGTATTTGACTTGAAATTTTAGGACCCCTGTAAGTATAAAAAATATATCCCTTTAAGTGGAAATGCCCTTCTCAGTTCCATAAATTCTTAGGCCTGGTACCAGGTTACCTTCAAACGATTCTCGTGACACTTGTGGGGGTCGTAGAGAAAAACAGAGAACACCATCATATTCGTGTGAGTCTCATCTTTCCATATGGCTTGTGAGGACTTTACAGACGTTTTCGTGAGAATACCATTTTTCGGGATGTCTCCTGGTCTGACAAACACAGCTGTAGCTACAGATATCTCTATCTTAAACAAACAGATTATTATGAGGATTTTTCTATTATTTAATTATTCTGCCTCAAGCAGAGCATGGGGGGGCCTCAGCGGATATGATTTATTTATTTCATTTTTATGCCCAGCTCACTTCAGCTCAGTTGGTAGAGCATGGTGCTTGCAACGCTAGGGTTGTGCTAGGGTCCGATTCCCATGGGGAACCCATTTGTAAATGTATGTACTCACTAAGTCGCTTATGTCTAATGGTAAGTCTGGTCACATAAAGAGTTTATGGACATACTGAAATCTAAAAATAACACATTTTATCCCCTTGAGGAAATGAAAGAGTCCACTACATTCAGTGGTCACCTGGATCAAAGACTCCTGACTCACCCTCTCCTACCATGGTCTCATTCCCAACTGGCAATCTATTTCCTATATACTGCAGTACTTTTGACCAGGCCCCATAAGGCTCTGTTCAAATGTGATGCACTATATAGGGAATAGGGTGCCATTTGGGATGCTGATATGGCCTCTGTGGGTAGCTGACCCATACGAACAGACTCTTGTGTAGAGCTACTTAATTAGAATGGCTTTATGATGTGTGCTCTCCATGCCAGCGGATCTTATTTAAGGTACACACAGTTATTAAAGCCCTGGTAATTATTAGGTTTAACCAGGATTATGCAGTGTACTGTAAATCATTACATGTCTCGCCTCTAAGTCCAGTCCATAGGAACTCTTATAGGCCCACTTTTGCAAATAGAATGTAGATGGCTTACAGTCAATTTTCTCCAGTAGTTAAAAACGATAAGAGCAAAAGAGAAAATAAAACACAGGAAAGCCCTTCTTGAATTACTGATATGAACCTGCAGTATACTGTGAACCATGACACTTTCAAGACTCCTTCCTAGCCCACAGTCCAAATGGTACACATACCACTAAGTGGTAACATTAGCACTTGTATTGGCAATTGCCTTCACCTGAATAATGCACAACCACCGCCTGGTAGTATAATGTTTTACAGTGTTTGTACCCTCTGAGTGAACAGTGAACAGCGTGCACCTGTTTAGAGTGGGTGTTGTCTTACAGTAAGGATGATTGTAAATACAATAAGTAAACCCATCAAAATAGATAAACCTTTAGGTCATTAAGGTACTGCATCATATCGCACAAAGATATACAGTAGCTCTCATCTAGCTCATCTGTCATCCACTCTGCAGGTAGATGTCAAGTAGTCTCTACCCACAGCCTATAAGCGCCACCAGTCTGTTGAGACAGACTAATTCCAATCGCCTCTAGTTCCTTATACTTGGCAGTTAGTCCCTCAGCTCTGGGCCAGCTGGTGAATGCTAGCTTCTACCTGGCAGGTGGTTTTCTCACACACACACACACACACACACACACACACACACACACACACACACACACACACACACACACACACACACACACACACACACACACACACACACACACACACACACACACACACACACACACACACACACACACACACACACACACACACACACACACACACACACACACACACACACACACCTGGCATGTGGTTCATCCATTTTAGATTAAAAACCCTTCCCTGGAGAGGAGCACAGCAGACTCCTGTTAACAACCGTCTCAGAGGCAGAGAGTTAATAATGAGTCATGAGGCTGGGCATATTAATGATACTTTTATAGTAGCACTTTGGTTAGTTAAGTTAACAATTCATTACATAACCAAGTGCCCATAGTATTTATTTGAATCTCTTCTCTCTTCAAGTTTTTTTAAAATGTAAATAATATGAGTAAGTCTACCTCTGATAAGCTTCCCAGTAAAGCATTAAAAACAATCAAGCAACACAGAAAAGTGCTAAAAATAGCCCATATTAGCATTTTTTATGAATTATTTATCTGTTATTTTACCAGGTACGTTGACTGAGAACACGTTTTCATTTGCAGCAACAACCTGGGGAATAGTTACAGGGGAGAGGAGGGGGATGAATGAGCCAATTGTAAACTGGGGATTATTAGGTGTCCATGATGGCTACACATGTAGCTTTAGAAACAAGGTCCATGAAGTCAATAGCTTGCTTGTAAAATATTCATTCTATTCTCTCTTCATTCATCTCTGAAACTCACTTATTTAATACATTTGATGATACAGTGGTAGCAATACATGGTTTTAATACCTACAGAAAAGACAGAAATGTCAACAGAGGTGGTGTTGTGGTCTATATTCAGAACCACATTCCTGTAAAGCCTAGAGACGATCTAATGTTAAATACTGTAATATGGCTACAGGTTCATCTGCCTCACCTAAAGCCCATTCTTGTGGGAAGCTGCTATAGACCACCACGTGCTAACAGTCAGTGTCTGGATAATATGTGTGAAATGCTTGATAATGTATGTGATATCAACAGAGAAGTATATTTTCTGGGTGATTTAAATATTGACTGGCTGTCATCAAGCTGTCCACTCAGGAAAAAACTTCAAACTGTAACCAGTGCCTGTAACCTGGAACAGGTTGTCAGTCAACCTACTAGGGTAGTTACCAACAGCACAGGAATGAAATCATCAACATGTATTGATCACATTTTCACTAACGCTTCAGATATTTGCTTTAAATCAGTATCCAAATCCATAGGATCACAATATAGTAGTTATATCTAGGAAATCCAAAGTTCCAAAGGCTGGGCCTAATATAGTGTATATGAGGTCATACAATATGTTTTGTAGTGATTCATATGTTGATGATGTAAATAATATTTGCTGATCTGTGGTGTGTAATGAGGAGCAACCAGACGCTGCTGGTCTGTGGTGTGTAATGAGGAGCAACCAGATGCTGCTGGTCTGTGGTGTGTAATGAGGAGCAACCAGATGCTGCTGGTCTGTGGTGTGTAATGAGGAGCAACCAGATGCTGCTGGTCTGTGGTGTGTAATGAGGAGCAACCAGATGCTGCTGGTCTGGTCTGTGCTGGTCTGTGTAATGAGGAGCAACCAGACGCTGCTGGTCTGTGGTGTGTAATGAGGAGCAACCAGATGCTGCTGGTCTGTGGTGTGTAATGAGGAGCAACCAGATGCTGCTGGTCTGTGGTGTGTAATGAGGAGCAACCAGATGCTGCTGGTCTGTGGTGTGTAATGAGGAGCAACCAGACACTGCTGGTCTGTGGTGTGTAATGAGGAGCAACCAGACGCTGCTGGTCTGTGGTGTGTAATGAGGAGCAACCAGATGCTGCTGGTCTGTGGTGTGTGTAGCAACCAGATGCTGCTGGTCTGTGGTGTGTAATGAAGCAACCAGATGCTGCTGGTCTGTGGTGTGTAATGAGGAGCAACCAGATGCTGCTGGTCTGTGGTGTGTAATGAGGAGCAACCAGATGCTGCTGGTCTGTGGTGTGTAATGAGGAGCAACCAGACGCTGCTGGTCTGTGGTGTGTAATGAGGAGCAACCAGATGCTGCTGGTCTGTGGTGTGTAATGAGGAGCAACCAGATGCTGCTGGTCTGTGGTGTGTAATGAGGAGCAACCAGACGCTGCTGGTCTGTGGTGTGTAATGAGGAGCAACCAGATGCTGCACGTGATGCATTTATGAAACTACTTATTCCAGTTACTAATAAGCACGTATCCATTAAGAAAACGACTGTAAAAACTGTTAAATCCCCTTGGATTGATGAGGAAACTAAACATGTTATGGTTGAGAGGGATATTTTATTTATTTTTATTTAAGTAGGCAAGTCAGTTAAGAACAAATTCTTATTTTCAATGACGGCCTAGGAACAGTAGTTTAACTGCCGGTTCAGGGGCAGAACGACAGATTTGTACCTTGTCAGCTCCAACGCTCTAACCACTAGGCTACCCTGCCGCCCCATGAGATGAGGCAAAAGGTATGGCAATTAATTCTGGCAGCCCAAATGATTGGCAAACGTACTGCAAATTTAACAGTTATGTGACTAAACTAAATAAAAAGAAAAAGAAACTACACTATGAAACAAAGTTAAATTATATAAAATATGGTAGTAAAAAGCTTTGGGGCACCTTAAATGAAATTTTTGGAAAAAAAGCCAACTCGGCTTCATCACAAAGCCCACTGATATTACAAACTACTTTAATGACTTTTTCATTGGCAAGATAAGCAAACTTAGGGATGACATGCCAGCAACAAACGCTGGCACTACACATCCAAGTATATCAGACCAAATTATGAAAGACAACGATTGTACTTTTGAATTCAGTAAAGTCAGTGTGAAAGAGGTGAAAAAATGATTGTTGTCTAACAACAATGACAAGCCACTGTGCTCTGACAATCTGGATGGAAAATTACTGAGGATGATAGCAGACGATATTGTCACTCCTATTTGCCATATCTTAAATTGAAGCCGAGTAGAAAGCGTGTGCCCTCGGGCCTGGAGGGAAGCTAAAGTCATTCCGCTACTCAAGAATAGTAAAGCCCCCTTTACTGGCTCAAATAGCCGACCAATCAGCCTGTTACCAACCCTTAGTAAACGTCTGGAAAAAATTGTGTTTGACCAGATACAATGCTATTTCACAGTGAACAAATTGACAACAGAATTTCAGCATGCTTATAGGGAAGGACACTCAAATCAAATCAAATTTAATTTATATAGCCCTTCGTACATCAGCTGATATCTCAAAGTGCTGTACAGAAACCCAGCCTAAAACCCCAAACAGCAAGCAATGCAGGTGTAGAAGCACGGTGGCTAGGAAAAACTCCCAAGAAAGGCAAAACCTAGGAAGAAACCTAGAGAGGAACCAGGCTATGTTGGGTGGCCAGTCCTCTTCTGGCTGTGTCGGGTGGAGATTATAACAGAACATGGCCAAGATGTTCAAATGTTCATAAATGACCAGCATGGTCAAATAATAGTAAGGCAGAACAGTTGAAACTGGAGCAGCAGCATGGCCAGGTGGACTGGGGACAGCAAGGAGTCATCATGTCAGGTAGTCCTGGGGCATGGTCCTAGGGCTCAGGTCCTCCGAGAGAGAGAAAGAAAGAAGGAGAGAATTAGAGAACGCACACTTAGATTCACACAGGACACCGAATAGGACAGGAGAAGTACTCCAGATATAACAAACTGACCCTAGCCCCCGACACAAACTACTGCAGCATAAATACTGGAGGCTGAGACAGGAGGGGTCAGGAGACACTGTGGCCCCATCCGAGGACACCCCGGACAGGGCCAAACAGGAAGGATATAACCCCACCCATTTTGCCAAAGCACAGCCCCCACACCACTAGAGGGATATCTTCAACCACCAACTTACCATCCTGAGACAAGGCTGAGTATAGCCCACAAAGATCTCCGCCACGGCACAACCCAAGGGGGGGGCGCCAACCCAGACAGGATGACCACAACAGTGAATCAACCCACTCAGGTGACGCACCCCCTGCAGGGACAGCATGAGAGCGCCCCAGTAAGCCAGTGACTCAGCCCCTGTAATAGGGTTAGAGGCAGAGAATCCCAGTGGAAAGAGGGGAACTGGCCAGGCAGAAACAGCAATTGCGGTTCGTTGCTCCAGAGCCTTTCCGTTCACCTTCCCACTCCTGGGCCAGACTACACTCAATCATATGACCCACTGAAGAGATGAGTCTTCAGTAAAGACTTAAAGGTTGAGACCGAGTTTGCATCTCTGACATGGGTAGGCAGACCGTTCCATAAAAATGGAGCTCTATAGGAGAAAGCCCTGCCTCCAGCTGTTTGCTTAGAAATTCTAGGGACAATTAGGAGGCCTGCGTCTTGTGACTGTAGCGTACGTGTAGGTATGTACGGCAGGACCAAATCAGAGAGATAGGTAGGAGCAAGCCCATGTAATGCTTTGTAGGTTAGCAGTAAAACCTTGAAATCAGCCCTTGCTTTGACAGGAAGCCAGTGTAGAGAGGCTAGCACTGGAGTAATATGATACAATTTTTTGGTTCAGGTCAGGATTCTAGCAGCCGTATTTAGCAATAACTGAAGTTTATTTAGTGCTTTATCCGGGTAGCCGGAAAGTAGAGCATTGCAGTAGTCTAACCTAGAAGTGACAAAAGCATGGATTAATTTTTCTGCATCATTTTTGGACAGAAAGTTTCTGATTTTTGCAATATTACGTAGATGGAAAAAAGCTGTCCTCGAAATGGTCTTGATATGTTCTTTAAAAGAGAGATCAGGGTCCAGAGTAACGCCGAGGTCCTTCACAGTTTTATTTGAGACAACTGTACAACCATTAAGATTAATTGTCAGATTCAACAGAAGATATCTTTGTTTCTTGGGACCTAGAACAAGCATCTCTGTTTTGTCCGAGTTTAATAGTAAAAAGTTTGCAGCCATCCACTTCCTTATGTCTGAAACACATGCTTCTAGCGAGGGCAATTTTGGGGCTTCACCATGTTTCATTGAAATGTACAGCTGTATGTCATCCGCATAGCAGTGAAAGTTAACATTATGTTTTCGAATAACATCCCCAAGAGGTAAAATGTATAGTGAAAACAATAGTGGTCCTAAAACAGAACCTTGAGGAACACCGAAATTTACAGTTGATTTGTCAGAAGACAAACCATTCACAGAGACAAACTGATATCTTTCCGACAGATAAGATCTAAACCAGGCCAGAACATGTCCGTGTAGACCAATTTGGGTTTCCAATCTCTCCAAAAGAATGTGGTGATCGATGGTATCAAAAGCAGCACTAAGGTCTAGGAGCACGAGGACAGATGCAGAGCCTCGGTCCGATGCCATTAAAATGTAATTTACCACCTTCACAAGTGCCGTCTCAGTGCTATGATGGGGTCTAAAACCAGACTGAAGCATTTCGTATACATTGTTTGTCTTCAGGAAGGCAGTGAGTTGCTGCGCAACAGCCTTTTCTAAAATTTTTGAGAGGAATGGAAGATTCGATATAGGCCGATAGTTTTTTATATTTTCTGGGTCAAGGTTTGGCTTTTTCAAGAGAGGCTTTATTACTGCCACTTTTAGTGAGTTTGGTACACATCCAGTGGCTAGAGAGCCGTTTATTATGTTCAACATAGGAGGGCCAAGCACAGGAAGCAGCTCTTTCAGTAGTTTAGTTGGAATAGGGTCCAGTATGCAGCTTGAAGGTTTAGAGGCCATGATTATTTTCATCATTGTGTCAAGAGATATAGTACTAAAACACTTGAGCATCTCTCTTGATCCTAGGTCCTGGCAGAGTTGTGCAGACTCAGGACAACTGAGGTTTGGAGGAATACGCAGGTTTAAAGAGGAGTCCGTAATTTGCTTTCTTATAATCATAATCTTTTCCTCAAAGAAGTTCATGAATTTATCACTGCTAAAGTGAAAGTCATCCTCTCTTGGGGAATGCTGCTTTTTTGTTAGCTTTGCGACATTATCAAAAAGGAATATCGGATTGTTCTTAAGTTAGAAAAATATGATGATCGAGCAGCAGTAAGGGCTCTTCGGTACTGCACGGTACCGTCTTTCCAAGCTCGTCGGAAGACTTCCAGTTTGGTGTGGCGCCATTTCCGTTCCAATTTTCTGGAAGCTTGCTTCAGAGCTCGGGTATTTTCTGTGTACCAGGGAGCTAGTTTCTTATGAGAAATATTTTTAGTTTTTAGGGGTGCAACTGCATCTAGGTTATTGCGCAAGGTTAAATCGAGATCCTCAGTTAGGTGGTTAACTGATTTTTGTCCTCTGGCATCCTTGGGTAGGCAGAAGGAGTCTGGAAGGGCATCAAGGAATCTTTGTGTTGTCTGTGAATTTATAGCACGACTTTTGATGGTCCTTGGTTGGGTCAACAAGCTCAACAAGCACAGCACTGAAACAAATGACTGATGATTGGCTGGGAGAAATGAATGATACAATGATTGTCGAGGCTGTCTTGTTAGACTTCAGTGCAGCTTTTGACATTATCGATCATAGTCTGCTGCTGGTAAAACACATGTGTTATGGTTTTACACCCCCTGCTATAATGTGGATAAAGAGTTACTTGTCTAACAGAACACAGAGGGGGTTCTTTAACGGAAGCCTGTCAAATATAATCCAGTTAGAATCAGGAATTCCCCAGGGTAGCTGTTTAGGCCCCTTACTTTTTAAATTTTTTACTAATGACATGCCACTGACTTTGAGTAAAGCCAGAGTGTCTATGTATGCGGATGACTCAATGCTATACACATCAGCTACTACAGCGACTGAAAGGACGGCAACACTCAACAAAGAGCTGCAGTTAGTTTCAGAGTGGGTGGCAAGGAATAAGTTAGCCCTAAATATTTCTAAAACTAAAAGCATTGAATTTGGAACAAAACACTCACTAAACCCTGAACCTCAACACAATCCTGTAATAAATCAATGGAAATTGAGTAACCCTAGAGTAACTGAGTAACCCTAGAGTAACCCTAGAGTAATTGGAGTAACCCTAGATTGTAAACTGTCATGGTAAAAACATACTGATTCAGCAGTAGCTAAGATGGGGAGAAGTCTGTCTATAATAAAGCGATGTTCTGCCTTCTTAACAACACTATCAACAAGGCAGGTCCTATAGTCCCTAGTTTTGTCGCACCTTGACTACTGTTCAGTTGTGTGGACAGGTGCCACGAAAAAGGAAAAAGAAAATGGCAATTTGCTCAGAACAGGGCAGCACGGCTGGCACTTGGATGTACACAGAGAGCTAATATGAATAATATGCATGTCAATCTCTCCTGGTTGAAAGTGGAGGAGTGATTGACTTCATCACTACTTTTATTTATGAGAGGTATTGACATGTTGAATGCACCGAGCTGTCTGTTTAAACGACTAGCACACAGCTCAGACACCCATGCATACCCCACAAGACATGCCACCAGAGGTCTCTTCACAGTCCCCAAGTCCAGAACACACAGTACTACATAGAGCCATGACTACATGGAACTCTATTCCACATCAAGTAACTCAAGCAAGCAGTAAAACTAGATTTAAATAACAGATTAAAAACATCTTATAGAACAGCGGGGACTGTGAAGCAACACAAACATTGGCACAGACACATGCATACACACACACACACGATAACATACGCATGGATTTAGTACTGTAAATATGTGGTAGTGGTTGAGTAGGGGCCTGAGGGCACACAGTGTGTTGTGAAATCTGTGAATGTCTTGTAATAAATATAAACTGCCTTCATATAAACTGCCTTCATTTTGCTGGACCCCAGGAAGAGTAGCTGCTGCTTTGGCAGCATCTAATGGGGATCCATAATAAATACAAATACAAATGATATTAACAAGCAACATTTGTCGGCTGTGGATATTCAATCCTGCTCCTCTTCTTCCAGGACTGAAGTCATGAAACCTTAGCTATGGTGTGCTGTCTGGTCTCACAGTACTATGCCATGCTGTCTGGTCTCACAGTACTATGCCATGCGGTCTGGCCTCACAGTACTGTGACGTGCTGTCTGGCCTCACAGTACTGTGCCGTGCTGTCTGGCCTCACAGTACTGTGCCGTGCTGTCTGGCCTCACAGTACTTTGCCGTGCTGTCTGGCCTCACAGTACTGTGCCGTGCTGTCTGGCCTCACAGTACTGTGACGTGCTGTCTGGCCTCACAGTAATGTGACGTGCTGTCTGGCCTCACAGTACTATGCTGAGTTTGAAAAGACAACTTGAGTGCGCAGGGAGCTTATAATCATGAGTTCGCCTTGACTGACAGCTCTTTGAAACACCTTTGTCAAGCAACTTGGATTCAGTGAGCAGTGTTGCAGTAAAACCATCACAAGCAAATGTAGTGATACACAAAGCAACTCAAACAACATTGAAATTGTGTTTAGGATATGTACATCTCCCATTTGGCATGACTTTTGTTGACTTGACAACTGCGTCATAGTTTTGAATGCCCCCCATTTTGTTCCATGCTGGCCGAAGACCTAGCTAGCCAGTAACTAGACACAGATGAAGACCTAGCTAGCCAGTAACTAGACACAGATGAAGACCTAGCTAGCCAGTAACTAGACACAGATGAAGACCTAGCTAGCCAGTAACTAGACACAGATGAAGACCTAGCTAGCCAGTAACTAGACACAGATGAAGACCTAGCTAGCCAGTAACTAGACACAGATGAAGACCTAGCTAGCCAGTAACTAGACACAGATGAAGACCTAGCTAGCCAGTAACTAGACACAGATGAAGACCTAGCTAGCCAGTAACTAGACACAGATGAAGACCTAGCTAGCCAGTAACTAGACACAGATGAAGACCTAGCTAGCCAGTAACTAGCTAACACCAGACACAGATGAAGACCTAGCTAGCCAGTAACTAGCTAACACCAGACACAGATGAAGACCTAGCTAGCCAGTAACTAGACACAGATGAAGACCTAGCTAGCCAGTAACTAGCTAACACCAGACACAGATGAAGACCTAGCTAGCCAGTAACTAGACACAGATGAAGACCTAGCTAGCCAGTAACTAGCTAACACCAGACACAGATGAAGACCTAGCTAGCCAGTAACTAGACACAGATGAAGACCTAGCTAGCCAGTAACTAGCTAACACCAGACACAGATGAAGACCTAGCTAGCCAGTAACTAGCTAACACCAGACACAGATGAAGACCTAGCTAGCCAGTAACTAGACACAGATGAAAGGGGAAACAACAGTATCTTTGGCATAGATGAATAGGCTCAACTTTGAATGATATTTGTTGACACCCTACAGTCAAATTTTGGCACCAGTAGAGTAGTTATCTAGCTATATAAACCACGCCCCTCTGCAAACATGCCTTCCACGATGTTGGTTGCAAGGCGGTACATATTTAAATGAGGTAAGAGAATATCATGTTACCACTGGTGTATTAAGGTGAGAGTTAAGGTGATGTCACCTTGTCTCCTTAATAATTCATCAAAGTGTTTGACGTGGGGGAGGGGACCAGTAACTTTATGATCAAACCTGATCAATGTAGAAGCATCCGTCGTGTTTCATACTTTGATCTGGTTTCCTTCAAATATCCTAACATTTCATGAAAAACATGATTTTGACTGTTCATGACTTTTAAGGCAGGGCATCAGCTGCTGCTGGTTCGAAGGAGGCACACAAAGAGGACAGACAAGTAAGCAGACAGATACATAGAGAAGAGTTCAGAAGACAGACAGTGCAAAGGAAAGTACGCAAGACAAATAGGGCAACAAAGTCAAAAGCACAGAAACACATAGCAACCCAGACCTCAAGTGTAGTATAGAATGTCTGGTAGAATGAAGCATCTGTCACATCTTCAGAGAACCCTATAGTCTCTCTCTCTCTCTCTCTCTCTCTCTCTCTCTCTCTCTCTCTCTCTCTCTCTCTCTCTCTCTCTCTCTCTCTCTCTCTTTACAAAGAAGAGAAAGAGAGAGCATTTTTGTTTTTCTCAGAGCTGTAGTTAAGAGAGCCTCTCTCTCTCAGGGTTTGCTCTGCAGAGCAGTATAGTAATCTGTATAAAGCGATGGGTCGTTGCTCCCCAGCCCACTCTGAGTACCATGCAGAGGCAGCTGTTATATAACACAACACAGAGATGAACGTTTTGGAGAAAGACAATTAATAAGTACTTTATTCAACCCTAAATCAACTCCATCACTTTGGATCCACATACATAGTGCTCTACAGGGCTTCATAATCCAGTACATAATCCCTTTAAATTGAACATAACATTTTGGTTGCACCATCTGGATGTTTACTCTACTAGAACATTCAAAACAAATGATTAGGACCGTCAGTTTGGGATTCGTGTTGATAAGAAAACATGCAGTGCATGATTAATATCTTATATTATGTGGAGAATTTTCACAACATTTTGCAGCAAAACATAGCAGAATAAGCACTCTGCTGTTAAATGAGTTTTAAAGTGAAACTGGGTTAAAAGCACTGAGCCAGTGTTTATGTTCTGTGGCCTGAACTTGTGTCAACGTATCATGCTGCAGTTCGATCCACCCTGTGGGTACAAAGCCTTCTCTGTTGTTGCATTACGCCAATGGACATTTAGTCATTCATCACTGCTACAGTTGTTATGATATTGTTGTTTATTACCATTTTCATTGTTTCATTTAATTTAGTACTGCATGTTGGAGCTCGGAGCCTATCATTTTCACAATACCCTGCAATCACACCTGCAACCCTGACTGTTTAACACTCTGACCGTGATCAGTCTTGTAATTGGTGTTAGCCTTTTACTGCAGTGGGCTAAATCAGGGTCACACAGAGTGATTCTTGGTAGTCTTAAACAAATCTACTTTGAAACAAAAGTATACACCTCAGACACATGGTTATGGACATTAAAAAAAAGAAGACACCTGCACCATGCCAGATATAGAATTAAAATGTATTCAATTTGGAGTTTCCATCCAGAATTAGACTTTATATACATGACAGAAGACTGACATATAATAAAACCGTTTGACATAGAAACACCAGATTTTCTGCAGTTTTTAATTATTAATATTAATTAATGAATTATGGAAAATATTAATATCATTCCACCCATGAGGCCACTAGGTACTTTGACTGCAGGAAACGGAATGTCAGGCATTCTACTGCTCAGTGGAACTCATTTCTGGAGCCTTAGATCCTATTCAAACTGTCAGAAGGAGAGAGAGAGAGTGAGAGAGACAGAGAGAGGAGGGTGAGAGAAATTGTCACCATGCTAGTGTATGATTGTAATCATTACACACAGGTGTTTGGGTTTAAATGCCCTTCTCATCATGAAATTGTCTCCCTGTTGGTCTACTCATGCTAGTGTCTCCTGATTGTAATCATGATTGAGGGTCTCCCTGATTCACACAGGTGTTTGGGTTTAAATGCCCTTCTCATCATGAACTGATGCTTGAGGTTCTCCCTGTTGGTCTAGGGTCTCCCTGATGCTTAAGGGTCTCCTTGACGGTCCAGAGTCCAGAGTCTCCCTGATGATTGAGGGTCTCCCTGATTCTTGAGGTTCTCCCTGACGCTTGAGGGTCTCGCTGATGCTCCTGATGACGCTCCCTGAGCTTGAGGGTCTCCCTGATTGATGCTCCTGAGGGTCTCCCTGATGCTTGAGGGTCTCCCTGTTAGTCGAGGGTCTCCTGATGCCTGAGGGTCTCCTTGTTGTTCCAGGGTCTCCCTGATATTTGAGGGTCTCCCTGATGCTTGAGGGTCTCCTTGATGCTTAAGGGACGCTCCATGCTTGAGGGGCTCCTTGATGCTTGAGGGTCTCCTTGATGCTTAAGGGTCTCCCTGATGCTTGAGGGATGCTTGAGGGGCTCCTTGATGCTTGAGGGGCTCCCTGATGCTTGAGGCTATCTCTGCTGATGCTTGAAGGTCTCCCTGATGCTTGAGGGATGCTTGAGGGTCTCCCTGATGCTTGAGGGTCTCCCTGATGCTTGAGGGTCTCCCTGATGCTTGAGGGTCTCCCTGATGCTTGAGGGTCTCCCTGATGCTTGAGGGTCTCCCTGATGCTTGAGGGTCTCCCTGATGCTTGAGGGTCTCCTTGATGCTTGAGGGTCTCCCTGATGCTTGAGGGTCTCCCTGATGCTTGAGGGTCTCCCTGATGCTTGAGGGTCTCCCGCTTTGGCAATTTGGTTATTAGCTTTATTTCATCAGTCTGATTTACCTGATGCAATATTTTCAAAGAATGCCATGGCACTGGTTCATTTTCTTCTAATATATTGCGTGGGTTAAGAATATTTTTACATAGTTGGAGCTGTGACACCTTCAAGATGACTTATTGTATCTTAGCTTGTCCCACGCGCAGGTGTATGTGGATAATGTTTGGTCTGAATAATCATAGTGTTGCCATGGAGAGCTGTGTGATCCTTGTTGTGCTGGCTGAGAAAGGGGCTGGTGGGCTGAGTACTGAAAGAAACTTAGCAGACGCTCTTATCCAGAACGGCTTACAATTAGTGCATTGATCTTAAGATAGCTAGGTGAGACAACCACATATCACAGTCATAGCAAATCCATCTTCCCTCAATAAAGTCAGTTAGTCAGTTAACAACAAATTCTTATTTACAATGACTGCCTACCCTGGCCAAATCCAAACCCGGATGATGCTGGGCCAATTGTGGGCTGCCCTATGGGACTCCCAATCATGACCGGTTGTTTATACTGCCTGGAATCGAATCAGGGTCTGTGGTGACGTCTCTAGCACTGAGATGCAGTGCCTTAGACCTCAGTGCCACTCAGGAGCCAAAGCTAAATTAGTCCATCTATCTATCAACAAGGGTTTGATGTTTCTGGACACAGATGAGAAGTGGTGGCAGCTCGTCTATAATTAAACTGTGTTAGTGTCTTCGTACCCAAATGCTACCCTATATAGTGTGCTTCTTTTGACCAGGACCCTCAAAAGTAGTGCACTATATGTATTTGGTATTTTATTATCATCCCCACTAGCTATTGCAAAAGCAGCAGTTACTCTTCCTGGGGTCCACACAAAACATGAAACATGACATAATACAGAACGTTAATAGACATGAACAGCTGGGGTAAGGGTCTGTGTCAGAGCTGTGTGTAAGTTGACTATGCAAACAATTTGGGATTTTCAACACATTAATGTTTCTTATAAAAAGAAGAAGTCAACTCTTAGCCAAGAGAGACTGGCATAGTATTTATGTCAGCCCTCTGATTACAATGAAAAGCATGACTTGCCACTCTGTTCAGGGCCAGCTGCAGCTTAACTAGGTCTTTCCTTGCAGCACCTGACCACACAACTGGACAATAATCAAGATTAGATCAAACTAGGGCCTGCAGAACTTGCTTGTATGGTGTCAAAAAAGCAGAGCCATCTCTTTATTACGGATACTTGTTCAACAGCCACAACATTCATTACCAGATTCAGCTGAGGTCTAGAACTTAGGCAATGATTTGTACCGAATACAATGCTCTTAGTTTTAGAGATGGTCAGGACAAGTTTACTACTGACCACCCATTCGAAATCAGACTGCAACTCTTTGTTAAAGGTTTCAGTGACTTCATTAGCTGTGGTTGCTGATGCGTATTTGGTTGACTCATCAGCACATATGGACACACATGTTTTGTTTAATGCCAGTGGCAGGTCATTGGTAAAAATAGAAAATAGAGGGCATAGAGAGCTGCCCTGCGGTACACCACACTTTACATGTTTGACATTAGAGAAGCTTCCATTAAAGAAAACACTTTGAGTTCTATAAGATAGATAGCTCTGAATCCATGATATGGCAGAGGTTGAAAAGCCATAACACAGAAGTTTTTTCAACAACGGGTTATGGTCAATAATATCAAAGGCTACACTGAAATCGAAACAGTACAGCTCCCACAATCTTCTTAGTATCCATTTCTTTCAACCAATCATCAGTCATTTGTGTCAGTGCAGTACATGTTGAGTGCCCTTCTCTATAAGCATGCTGAAAGTCTATTGTTAATTTGTAAACAGAGAAATAGCATTGTATTTGGTCAAACACCATTTTTCCCAACAGTTTGGTAAGAGCTGGCAGCAAGATGATAGGTCTGATGTTAGAACCAGTAAAGGCCACTTTACCACTTTTGGGTAGCGGAATGACTTTGGCTTCCCTCCAGGTCTGAGGACAAAGTCTGTCCTCTATGCTCAGATTAAATATATGACAGATAGGAGTGGCTATAGAGTCAGCTACCATTCACAGTAGCTTTCGATCTAAGTTGTCAATGCCAGGAGGTTTGTCATTATTGATCGATAACAGTCATCTTTCCACCTCTCCTACACTGATTTGACAAAATTCAAACTTGCATTGGTTTTCTTTCATTATTAGTTTTTTTATGCATGAATACGAGGGCTCACTGTTCGTTGTTGGCATTTCCTGCCTAAGATTTCCCACTTTGTCAATGAAGTAATCATTAAAATAATTGGCAACATCAAATGGTTTTGTGATGAATAAGCCATCTGATTGTCACGCCTTGGTCATTGTATTTTGTGTTTTCGTTATATATTTGGTCAGGCCAGGGTGTGACATGGGTTTATATATTGTATTTTCGTATTGGGGTTTGTAGTATTTGGGATTTCGGTTGAGTAGGGGTGTTGTATAGGCTTGGCTGCCTGAGGCGGTTCTCAATCAGAGTCAGGTGATTCTCGTTGTCTCTGATTGGGAACTGTATTTAGGTAGCCTGGGTTTCACTGTGTATTTTGTGGGTGATTGTTCCGACTCTGTGTCGTTTCACCAGATAGGCTGTAATTAGGTTTCACGTTCCGTTTGTTGTTTTTGTATTTGTTAGTTATTTCATGTGTCACTTTTTTCATTAAAGTCATGAGTAACCACCACGCTGCATTTCGGTCCGACTCTCTTTCTACAAACGAAGAACGCCGTTACACTGATTCAATAAAAGATGGAGTTGAATTTGTCTTTCTGTCCATCATTTCCAAATTCTCCAAAGTTTATTTTCCATCATTCTTTATTTTAATATATAATAATATATCATTGATCTTGCCTTCATAATACAGTTTTTCTTTTTGTTGAGTTTAGTCAAATCATTTCTCAATTTGCAGTAAGCCAGCCAGTCAAATGTGCAGCCAGACTTATTCACCACTCCTTTTGCCCCATCTCTTTCAACCATACAGTTTTTAAATTCCTCTTCAATCCATGGAGCCTTAACAGTTCTAACAGTCCGTTTCTTAACAGGTGCATGTTTATCAATAATTGGAAGAAGCAATTTCATAAATTCATCAAGTGCACTGTCTGGATGCTCCTCATTAATCACATCAGACAAACAAATATTTTTGTTAACATCATCCACATAAGAGTCACAGCATATTTTGTATAATCTCTTATACACTATTTTAGTCCCAGCTGTTGGAACTTTGGCTTTCCTGGATATAGCCACTGTATTGTGATTACTGTATTGTGATCACTGTATTGTGATCATTGTACTCCAATGGGTACAAATACAGCATTAGAACAGAGTTCTATAGTATTAGTAAAAATGTGATCGATACAAGTGGATGATCTTGCTCCTGTAGTGTTTGTAAACACCCTGGTAGATTGATTAATAACCTGAACCAGATTACACGCACTGGTTACAGACAGCTTGATGAAAACCAGTCAATATTCAGGTCCCCAAGAAAGTAGACCTCTCTGTTTACATCACATACACTATGAAGCATTCCACACATATTATTTAGATACTGACTGTTAGCACTTGGTGACCTATAGCAACACCCCAAAAGGAAAGGCTTTAGATGTGCCAAGTGAACCTGCAACCACAACACTTCAATAGCATGTGACATAAGATCTTTTCTAAAGCATTACAGAGATATGGGTCTGAATATATACAGCAACACCTCACCCATAAGCATTTACATACTCTTCTGTAGATGTTATATCCTTGTATTGTTACTGCTGTATCATCAAATTAATTATCTAAGTGAGTCTCAGAAATGGCTAATATAAGAATGTTGTCTGATGTTAGCAAGTTATTGATTTCATGACCCTTATTTCTAAGGCTACATATATTAATATGGGCTATTTTCAGCCCTTTCCTGGGTAACTAATCAGAGATAGACATAATAGCGAAAAGAGCAGACAAGGCAATATCTTTTTTTAATCAATTGGTGTGTGTGTGTAAGTGTGTTCTGCTGGGTTGAAGCTATGAACCCATAAGCTTGGCTCTCTCATCTCCCCCAGGCTTCTGGGAGGGTGGGTGGACAATGAACCTGTCATAGCAGATGTAAGCCAAGTCCCCACGCATTCTGCCAGCTTTCATGGGTGAGATCAGTTCTTTCCTCTTCTGGCGCACAGCTTCAGGATAGTCCTTATTGAAGAAGATAATCTTTCCTCTCAAGTTCTTGGCTTTTTCCAGAACAGCTATCTTGTCCTTGAACCTCAGGAACTTGACCACTGTCGGCCTGGGCCTGTCAACAGGCATGTGGTGGGTTTTCCAGTCCTGTGGGCGCACTCGACTTCAATCTTCCTGTGGTCCATCTTCAATTTCTCAGAGATAATTTCCCTTACTTTGTCCTCAGACTCCGTCCAGGTCTCATGTGGAGATTCTGTAATTCCGTCCACGACCATGTTGTCAGTGTCACTTAATTGTCACTTGATTGTCCCTTGAAATCCTTAGATCAGAGAAAACCTGCAGGTCCTGATCTTTTGGATCCCTGCTTTTTAAACCTGGCAGCTGAACCACTTACATCTCTGTTCAATCTAACCCTGGAATGTAAGGAAATTCCAAAGATCTGGAAATCAGCATTTGTCCTACCACTTTTAAAGGGGGAGATCCAACTCTTTTAAATAATTATAGGCCAATCTCAAAGCTGTCACCCCTGGTGAAAATACTTGAACCCCTTGTAAGCGAACAGCTAAAAGAGTTTTTATTTACTAACTCTCTTTTATCAATGTACCAATCGGGCTTCAGGAAGAAGCATAGCACAATTACAGCAGCCATGAAAGTTTTCAATGATATCACTGAAGCCATTGACAAAAAACAGCACTGTGTCTCACTTTTTATTGATCTCTCTAAGGCTCTTGATACAGTTGATCATGCTATACTAAGGCAGAGGTTGTCGAGTGTAGGTCTTTCGGAGCATGCAGTTGAATGGTTTGCTAACTATCTGTCTGATATAACTCAGTGCACTCAATTTGATGGGCTTATGTCTGTTAAATTGTCTGTCTTGAATGGTGTGCCCCAAGGCTCTGTACTTGGTCCTCTCTTATTCACTATTTATATAAATTATTTAGACAAAAATGTCCAAAATGCACAACTTCATTTTTATTCTGATGGTACTGTTATTTACTGTTGTGCCTCATCTCTTACAAAAGCTTTCCAAAACATGCAAACTGCTTTTTATACTGTTCAACATACTTTGTGTCAATTGAAGCTTATCCTCAATACTGAGAAAACTAAACTAATGGTGTTTTCTAATGCAAGAAATAGACCTCTGAACCTTTCACCTATTACTACCTGTCAGGGCAAGGAGATTGAGGTTGTAACCTCATATAAATATCTTGGAATTTTAATTGATGACGGCCTCTCTTTTAAATTGCATATTCAACAACTTACAAAAAAATTGAAGCTGAAATTGGGATTTTATTTTAGGAATAAGGTCTGTTTTTCTTTTGAAGCCAGAAGGAGGCTAGTATCAGCTACATTTATGCCTTTACTAGACTATGGGGATATTTTATATATGAATGCTTCCACTCAGTGTTTGAGATCAATTGACACTCTTTACCATGGCACTTTGAGATTTATTTTAAACTGCAAAACCCTTACGCACCACTGCACTTTGTATCTTCTATAGTCACTCGTAGGCCCAGTCACTGGTATAGTTTTATTACAAAGCCATTTTGGGTTTATTACCTTTTTATTTGTGCATTTTTATTGTTCAGAATGTGGTGGGTACTCTCTTCGTTCGCTTGACTATATCCCGCTAACTGTTCCAAATGTCCGAACTGAATTTGGTAAAAGGGCTTTTATGTACTGTGCACCATCGTCTTGGAACACCTTACAAAATACTTTTAAACTGGAAGAACTTGTCCCGATTGGTGTTTTTAAATCACTGATGAAGGATTTTGAGGCTGATTCCATGACCTGTCAATGTTTTTAATTTGATGTTTTTAATTAATTTTGTTATACTCTTGTGAATTTAATGGTTTTTACTAGATTACTTGTAGTTTTTCATGTTGTCTGTCTGTATTTTTTTTGTAATGTTGGCCAGGGCGCTCTTGAAAAAGAGATTTTAATCTCAATGATCCCTTCCTGGTTAAATAAAGGTTAAATAAAATAAAATGTATCTGATTTATCCATCATTGTTATCATGGATTCACACACAGAACTGATGTCTCAATGACTTACAGATTGCTGTCAACTTGCCGTTCTCTGGTTTCAACTCATCGAGCTGACCCTGGGAGAACTGAAAACTGTTCAGGTCCTGTACCACTCTGGTCAGGTCGTCCATTATTTTATTAGTTGACTCCACCAGTATTTGGACAAAACACTTTAAGCTATTTTCTTTTTGTTGTAACAACTGCTTGTGAAACTAATTTTGTTTGTTTAAAATATCCTTCATGTGTGATAGAGAGACACCACTGTCCTCAAAGGTACTCCCACTGGCTTTGGTCTTTGTCATGGTAGCTAGCAAAGTAGGTTACGCTGTTACTCCTCACAGCTCTATATAGGGAATAGGGTGCCATCTGGGACAGTGCTGTGACTTTTTAAAATTTATTTCACCTTTATTTAACCAGGTAGGCTAGTTGAGAACAAGTTCTCATTTACAACTGCGACCTGGCCAAGATAAAGCAAAGCAGTGTGACACAAACACAGAGTTACACATGGAATAAAAACATACAGTCAATAACACAATAGAGAAAAACAGTCTATATACAGTGTGTGCAAATGAGTAAGGGAGGTAAAGGCAATAAATAGGCCATAGTGGTGAAATAATTACAATATAGCAATTAAACACTGGAGTGATAGATGTGCAGAAGATGACTGTACATGTAGAGATACTGGGGTGCAAAGGAGCAAATAAATAAATAACAGTATGGGGATTAGGTAGTTGAATGGGCTATTAACAGATGGGCTATGTACAGGTGCAGTGATCTGTGAGCTGCTCTGACAGCTGGTGCTTAAAGTTAGGGAGGGAGATATGGGTCTCTGTCACGGACGTCGAATGAAGAGGACCAAAGCATTGTGAGCGTACATATTCCTTTTTATTAGGATGACGCCGACAAAAACAATAAACCATACAAAAACAATTGTGAAGCTTAAGGGCTAAGTGCCACAAACAAAGTTAACTTCGAACACAGAAAGGAGGGAAAAGGGCTACCGAAGTATGGTTCCCAATCAGAGACAACGATAGACAGCTGTCCCTGATTGAGAATCATACCCGGCCAAAACAAAGAAATAGAAAACATTGAAAATAGAACATAGAATGCCCACCCAAATCACACCCTGACCAAAACCCCAAAAAAGATACATAAACATCTCTAAGGTCAGGGCATGACAGTCTCCAGGTTCAGTGATTTTTGCAAATCGTTCCAGCCATTGGCAGCAGAGAACTGGAAGGAAAGGTGGCCAAAGGAGGAATTGGCTTTGGGTTGACCAGTGAAATATACCTGCTGGAGCGCGTGCAACGGGTGGGTGCTGCTATGGTGACCAGTGAGCTGAGATAAGGCTGGGCTTTACCTAGAAAAGACTTATAGATGACCTGGAGCCAGTGTGTGCCGACAGTGTTTCCTAGCCTCAGTGCAGTGGGCAGCTGGGAGGAGGTGCTCTTATTCTCCATGGACTTTACAGTGTCCCAGAACATTTTGGAGTTTGTGCTGCAGGATGCAAATTTCTGTTTGAAAAAGCTAGCCTTTGCTCTCCTAACTGCCTGTATATTGGTTCCTAACGTCCCTGAAAAGTTGCATATCGCGGGGTGCTAATGCCGTACGCCACAGGATGTTTTTGTGCTGGTCAAGGGCAGTCAGGTCTGGAGTGAACAAAGGGCCAAATCAGTTCCTGGTTCTACATTTTTTGAATGGGGCATGCTCATTTAAGATTGTGAGGAAAGCACTTTTAAAGAATAACCAGGCATTTTCTACTGACGGAATTAGGTCAATATCCTTCCAGGATACCTGGGCCAGGTTGATTAGAAAGGCCTGCTCGCTGAAGTGTTTTAAGGAGCGTTTGACAGTGATGAGGGATGGTCGTTTGATCGCTGACCATTACGTACGCAAGCAATGAGGCAGTGATCGCTGAGATACTGGTTGAAGACAGCAGAGGTGTATTTGGAGGACCGGTTGATTAGGATGATATCGATGAGGACGCCTGTGTTTACGGATTTGGGGTTGTACCTGGTAGGTTCATTGATAATTTGTGTGAGATTGAGGGCATCAAGCTTAGGTTGTAGGATGTCCCAGTTTAGGTCACCTAACAGCACAAGCTCTGAAGATAGATGTGGGGCAATCAATTCACATATGGTGTCCAGCGCACAGCCGGGGTCAGAAGGTGGTCGATAGCAAGTGGCAACGGTGGGAGACTTGTTTCTGGAAAGGTGGATTTTTAAAAGTAGAAGCTCAAATTGTCTTATTTTACTGTAGAGCCTCCAGCCCTGCTCAATATGCCTCAGCTAACCCTCTTGTCCCACCTCCCACACATGCATTGACCTCACCTGGTTTAATTGATGTCTCCAGAGACAATACCTCTCTCATCGTCATGCCTAGGTTTACCTTAACTGTATTCACATCCTACCATACCTTTGTCTGTACATTATGCATTAAATCTATTCTATCGTGCCCAGAAACCTGCTCCTTTTACTCTCTGTTCTGACCGTACTAGACGACCAGTTCTTATAGCCCTTAGCCATACCCTTATCCTACTCCTCCTCTGTTCCTCTGGCGATGTAGAGGTTAATCCAGGCCCTGCAGTGCCTTGCTCCACTCCCATTCCCCAGGCCCTCTCACTTTTCTGGAAAGGTGGATTTTTAAAAGTAGAAGCTCAAATTGTTTGGGCACAGACCTGGATAGTAAGACAGAACTCTGCAGGCTGTCTCTCCGTCTCCTTCCTACAGGTGCTCCCGCTGTCTCCTGTCAGTCAGGAGCTGCCAGAGCCGCCGGTCAGTCAGGAGCTGCCAGAGCCACCCGCCAGTCAGGAGCTGCCAGAGCCGTCAGTCAGCCAGGAGCTGCCAGAGCCGTCAGTCAGCCAGGAGCTGCCAGAGCCGTCCGTCACGCCGGCGCTGCCAGAATTGCCCTTCACTCCGGAGCTGCTGGAGTCTCCCGTCCGTCCGGTGCTGCCGGAATCTCCCATCCATTCGGGACCCGGGGCTAGGGTCCCCAGTCCGAGGTCGGCGGCGAGGGTCGCCGTTTTTAAGAGGCCATGGAGGCGGATAAAGTGGCAGAGAAAAACTATGGTGAAGTGGGGTCCACGTCCCGCGCCAGAGCCGCCACCGCGGACAGTCGCCCACCCAGATGCCCACCTAGTATGGTCAGGGCATGAGTTGGGGTGAGCAGTCTATGTTTGTTTTTCTATGTTGTATTTTGTGTTTGGCCTGGTATGGTTCTCAATCAGAGGCAGGTGTCGTTAGTTGTCTCTGATTGAGAATCATACTTAGGTAGCATTTTCCCACCTGTGTTTCGTGGATGATTATTTTCTGTTCTGTGTTTTGTATTTCACCGTTCAGGACTGTTTCGTTTCGTTCTCGTTGTTTTTGTTTAGTGTTCATATAATAAATACAATATGGACACTTACCACGATCCTTCTTACTACTCCTCCTCAGAAGAGGAGGACGAGAATAGTTACACATGCTGATAATATAAATATCAGATAGAATGGCAGTCTCTAGTTCAGGAAGAGTCAGTGTCACTTGTGACAAGCTCCCAAACGGAAACAAATAAAAAAACTCCTCCCACCCATCCTCACACACACCCCTTGCCCCACCCCTCCACTCACTACCAGAGCTCAGCGTCCATCTCTTCGTCCATCTGTCGGCCTGATTGGCTGGATATGGAGCTTGGAGGTCAGAGGGAGAGCAGCCTTTTAAAATAACACACACTGTACATGCGTAAACCACACCGTGTGTGTCAGTACACAGATGCTATCCTGGTCTACATACAGTCTTAAGGATCAGTCCAGCTGACACACACAGTCTCTAATATATTACAGCAGCTGGGGTAAAATACATGATACCAATACATTATGAATGGAGGTGTCAGGTGTTAAACCATCCTCTACCACTTCCACCCTGCTTTGTTATTTTGACACAATTTCATCCACCATAGAGACTTAGTTCTCTAGACCATTACTAGGTACCAGGTACTAGGAACCTGGGGTACTTGGTCAATCCATAGGTGGTACTTGAGAAGACTCATGAGACCATAGGTAAAATGCACATGAGGGATGTACTTCAGGGGTACTCGGGCAGAGCAAAAATCATTTGGTGGTACACTAACCTAAAAGGGTTGGGAACCACTACCCGAGATGTATTTCCCCTGTGTATAGTTCTACAGTCAGCAAGAGATTGGAAGTTGCATTTAACAGAACTGGTAATGCCTGATGAGCACACAGAAGCATGATATGCGTGACATTAACTGATGATCTGTCTGGATTAGTAATCAACAGATGTGTGCGGATTAGGAATATACAGATGTGTGTGGATTAGGAATATACAGATGTGCCATCAAGTTGGGGACACAAATGGTGCATTATAGCACTAAAATAAGCACTGTATTGATCATGAAACACAAAAAAAGACTATCTAACTTTAACTAACTGTATCTAACTGTAACTAACTGTATCTAACTGTATCTAACTGTAACTAACTGTATCTAACTTTATCTAACTGTATCTAACTGTATCTAACTGTAACTAACTGTATCTAACTGTATCTAACTGTAACTAACTGTATCTAACTGTATCTAACTGTATCTAACTTTATCTAACTGTATCTAACTGTAACTAACTGTATCTAACTGTATCTAACTGTAACTAACTGTATCTAACTGTATCTAACTGTAACTAACTGTATCTAACTGTATCTAACTGTATCTAACTGTATCTAACTGTATCTAACTGTATCTAACTGTATCTAACTGTAACTAACTGTATCTAACTGTATCTAACTGTAACTAACTGTATCTAACTGTATCTAACTGTATCTAACTGTAACTAACTGTATCTAACTGTATCTAACTGTATCTAACTGTAACTAACTGTATCTAACTGTATCTAACTGTATCTAACTGTAGCTAACTGTATCTAACTGTATCTAACTGTAACTAACTGTATCTAACATTAACTAACTGTATCTAACTTTAACTAACTGTATCTAACTGTAACTAACTGTATCTAACTTTATCTAACTGTATCTAACTGTATCTAACTGTAACTAACTGTATCTAACTGTATCTAACTGTATCTAACTGTATCTAACTGTATCTAACTGTATCTAACTTTAACTAACTGTATCTAACTTTAACTAACTGTATCTAACTGTATCTAACTGTAAATAACTGTATCTAACTTTAACTAACTGTAACCACATACCATAACCTACAGTATAATAGTCTGTATAATAGTCACATTTCGGTGACAGCATTTTACAACCACCTGTATTATCTAGCTCTCCTGAAATCTTTCCTACCAATCAATGTAACTCCCCCTGAGACCATCGTCACGGCCCAATACAAATAACTCCAACCACACTGACTCGTCTCTTCTCCTCACAACAACAGAGACATCCATTCTGTCCCTAAACTGTCAGAAAAAACATTAGTTACATGTTCCTTTGGAATGTAAATAGATAAGGATCAGTTACATCATCACTGCTGAACTGAGATGACTGTATAAAAGGAGTAAAACATGTTCCTGATGGTTATGGCCGCCACTCTCTGTAATAGTATGATTCCAAAGCCTACGTCATAGGACTGTATCCCAGCCCCACCGGCCTTCCATTCTAGATTTCCCCTCTTAAAATGGCCGCCGGGCGGTGACAGTGTTGTGAAAACAATACAATCGGAGAAAGAGCTGTAAATCTATTGGGACAGATTGATGCCAGGTCACATTCCATGACAAGCCTCTGTGTGTGTGTGTGTATATATATATATATATATATATATATATATATATATACACACACACACACACACACACACACACACACACACACACACACACACACACACACACACACACACACACACACACACACACACACACACACACACACACACACACACACACACACCCTGACAGACAACCTGCGGGTCAGAGACAGGACACAGCCCTGGTCTATCACCTTCAAACTGAGGTTTGTTTTCCAAATGACTGTAGCCCAAAGATAGAGAGGTCTCAACATTTTACAATTCAGGATTTGTGCATATTCAATGATGCAATATCCACCACAGGCACCTTAAATGGGGAGGACGGGCTCATAGTCATGTCTGGAACAAAATAACGGAATGATATCGAACACATCAAACACATGGTTTCCATGGTTTCCATATGTTTGATGCCTTTCCATTCGCTCCATTCCAGCCATTATTATGAGCTGTCCTCCCCTCAGCAGCCTCTTATGATGTGCACATACAGTATTTCACCCCCCAAAAATACAAATTTAGATAAGGAATCAGTGTTAGCATTAACCTGCTCAACCTGGTAAGAAGAAAAGAACGAGAGAGAGAGAGAGAGAGAGAGAGGGAGAGCGAGCGAGAGAGAAGAGGAGAAGAGACAAGAAGAGAGAGAGAGCGAGAGAGAAGAGGAGAAGAGAGAGGTAATTCCAATTTCCAAACCTAGACTAGCATAGCTATACAGGGTCATCATGTCTAGATTGACGAGGTTATCCCCAAGGGACACCTTGTGACAGCAACGCAGCAGCTGCCATGACAACGCAGTGAAGGATTCAATATTTACAAGGGACAGAATGGATGTCTCTGCTGTTGTGAGGAGCAGAGACGAGCCCGTGTGGGTGGTGAGGTGTCAGTCAGCCAATCAAAGTACAAAATGGTGGTGGTCCGGTCAGCAGACAGCAGTAGCAGGAGAAAAGAGCCAGGTGCAGAGACAGGGCAGAGAGGGTAACTGAGAGGTGCTTGCAGCAGGCTAAGTGATCAGGGGACTATACTGCTGTTACTGGAGTGGATCACCTTTAAGCTGAGAGAGAGCCCTGACTGACTGTGCAAGGACTACTGACGTTAAGATGTGTTATGACAGCCTATGACTGTCTCTTTCCTGGATTGTCAAAGGTTTGTCTTAGACACACAGTCATATAAATATAGACATACTGTGCATGTCGGTCCTTGATCGTTTTTAGCCACTATGTCGGTCTTCTCTGACCCTAACCAGGACAAGAGCTCTGTCACACCAACATGTCCTCTAGGGGATAATAAAGTCATCTCTCTCTCTTTATTGATCTCCATCATAGCCTCTCCCTAAAAACCAACGATCCCCTGCCTAGAATTCCTTTCTTCCCACCTGTCAGACAGACAGAAGTTTTCCAGCTCCAGTAATGTGATAAGAGACTGTTTACATTGGTGCTGCATCTCCCCTTCGCTCCCTGAATATACACTCTCTCTTCTGTTCACTCTGCAGTCTAATGAGAATTGTCTGAATCTGGTTACTGTAATAAAATCAACAGCCTACTGTTCCGGCTGGCTGGCAGGCAAGCAGGCAGGCATGTAGCTAGCTAACTATCTCCGGTCATTTGTCCAGCCCCATGATTCTCAAATGGTACACTATTCCCTACATAGTGCACTACTTTTGAACAGAGACCTAAATGGGGGATAGAGTTCCATTTGGGACGCAGATAGTGGGGCGACTGTCAACCGCTGAGCATTTGATTAGACGGAGTTTGATGAAGCATTTGATTACATACTCTCTGTCCTTCTTTTGTTCTTTTCATCCTGGTATTTACAACAGCACATAGCGGAGACATACAGAAGCCACTGACCAAGATCACAGAGAAAAGATGCAATGAAATATGTGTTTAGTGATGTCGTTTCATTGAATCACAATCGGACGCAGTCATGCGTTTTAACAGTAACGGTGTCGGTATTTGTATTTGTTAAATATTTAACCTTTATTTAACTAGACAAGTCAGTTAAATAGGAACAAATTCTTATTTACAATGACTACCTACCCCAGCCAAACCCAGACGACGCTGGGCCAATTGCGCCACCCTTTGGGAATCCGAATCATAGCCGGTTGTGAAACAGCCTGGATTTGAACCAGGGTGTCTGTAGTGTTACTTCAAGCACTGAGATGCAGTGCCTTCGACCGCTGTGCCACTCAGACGCCCCCGAGGATGGGCAAAAAGTAATGGCTGGAATGGAATAAATGGAATAATATCGAACACATCAGACACGTGGTTTCCATGTGGTTGACGCAATTCCATTCACTCCATTCCATTATGAGCCGTCCTCCCCTGGTTTCCATATTCTCTAAGGGTTACATCTCATACAGGAAGGCGAGTAAGAAGTATTTCTACTAGAGATTTATTTCCAGACCAGATTGCGTCTCAGTGGTGGAGCTGAGAAAAGCAGGGTTGTGTGTGAGCGAGGATGCAGTCTGCAGAGAGTAGGTGGATGGGTAGACACACACACACACACACACACACACACACACACACACACACACACACACACACACACACACACACACACACACACACACACACACACACACACACACTAGAGATGTATAGTATTATGTAAGAGTTTGTTGTAACTGTTGTGTACGTGGGTAGGAGGGAAATACATTCAAAATCCCACGAGTACAAGCACATTCACAGGCACACAGAGATTTGAGCTCCAAATTGCTTGTTGTTTGGTATTTGCATATGTAGTGAATGGGTTGGTGGTGCACTGCACACCTAGAACAGAGAGAGGAGAAGAGAACTACACCAACTGGCCAACTACACCAAGAGAGACTTCCAGTTGAATGAATTAGGCCAAACAAGGGCTACCGCACAGAGCAAAGTGTGCCACTGTCACTATCAGCATTTGCCAGGTAGGGCAGAGTCCTCAAACACACCCACACCTGAGTGTTTCACCTGAGTGCTTGTCATGCACAGGTTGAGCCCCAGACGTAAATATTGTTTGTCTGCCAGGAGGGTTTGTTTGCGTGTGTGTGTATATTTTGGAGCTCATCTCTAACAAATCAGATGTTTTGGCAGGCAGCCATATGCATTCCTCAGATGAGACGAGCTGCTCTTGCTTTCGCTGGTGGCCTAATTCACAGCCAAATGAATCTACTGAGAACGTCATACTAGAGTTCCTGCGGAGTGTACGGTACCTCAGTATCGTAAAATAGACAAATAAGCACGGTACTGTAGGCCTGAATATCATAACACTGGCTTTAGTGAGGAAATGGTTCTCTTGTTAGTGTCAAATCTAACAATATCATACTGTCAACGATGAAGTAAGATAGAGAAATAATGTCAGAGAGATCTGGAGAAAGCTATGAGAGAGAGATCTGGAGAGAGAGAGAGAGAGAGAGAGAGAGAGAGAGAGAGAGAGAGAGAGAGAGAGAGAGAGAGAGAGAGAGAGAGAGAGAGAGAGAGAGAGAGAGAGAAATATATATATATATATATAGAGAGAGAGAGCAAAAGAAAGAGCGCAAGAGAGAGAAATATAGAGAGAGCAGGAGCTAATGCTCCATATTTGACTGTGAGGCTGTGTTGTCAGGTTTTAGGTGTCAGGTTTTAGGTGTCAGTGTGACTGGTGTGTGTCAGGTTTTGGGTGTCAGTGTGACTGGTGTGTGTCAGGTTTTAGGTGTCAGTGTGACTGGTGTGTGTCAGGTTTTGGGTGTCAGTGTGACTGGTGTGTATCAGGTTTTGGGTGTCAGTGTGACTGGTGTGTATCAGGTTTTAGGTGTCAGTGTGACTGGTGTGTGTCAGGTTTTAGGTGTCAGTGTGACTGGTGTGTGTCAGGTTTTAGGTGTCAGTGTGACTGGTGTGTGTCAGGTTTTAGGTGTCAGTGTGACTGGTGTGTATCAGGTTTTAGGTGTCAGTGTGACTGGTGTGTGTCAGGTTTTAGGTGTCAGTGTGACTGGTGTGTGTCAGGTTTTAGGTGTCAGTGTGACTGGTGTGTATCAGGTTTTAGGTGTCAGTGTGACTGGTGTGTGTCGGGTTTTGGGTGTCAGTGTGACTGGTGTGTGTCAGGTTTTAGGTGTCAGTGTGACTGGTGTGTATCAGGTTTTAGGTGTCAGTGTGACTGGTGTGTATCAGGTTTTAGGTGTCAGTGTGACTGGTGTGTGTCAGGTTTTGGGTGTCAGTGTGACTGGTGTGTATCAAGTTTTAGGTGTCAGTGTGACTGGTGTGTGTCAGGTTTTAGGTGTCAGTGTGACTGGTGTGTATCAAGTTTTAGGTGTCAGTGTGACTGGTGTGTGTCAGGTTTTAGGTGTCAGTGTGACTGGTGTGTATCAGGTTTTAGGTGTCAGTGTGACTGGTGTGTGTCAGGTTTTAGGTGTCAGTGTGACTGGTGTGTATCAGGTTTTAGGTGTCAGTGTGACTGGTGTGTGTCAGGTTTTGGGTGTCAGTGTGACTGGTGTGTTCACAGTGGTCCAGCCTGTCAGACACGTTCAGACCTAACCCCCTTCAGTATCACAGGAAACTAGGTGGTGAAGCAGTCATCCAAGATGGCGTAGCAGTCAGACGTCTTTGTCTTCGTCTTGTCGTGCCCCATGTATATATATTTTTATATATTTTTTAAATATTTTCTTAACCTCAACTTCAACATACTTTCCAGCAATCCGCCTCACCCAATGTGGTATGGATCTGCTATTTTCTTTACTTTTGAACCGAAACCCCCAACAGGGGCTCGCCAGCTAACTAGCTACTAGCTAGTAGTCAGCTAGCCACTGCTAGAGGTCATCAGCTAACCTTTAGCCCAGACAACTCCTGCCAGTCTGCACAGAACAGGCTGCTACACTTAACACCTGGTAACTCTGGCATTTTACTCCTCATGTTAAACCAGTTAGTAACAATAGAAATAGTATCACTAGAACGGACGTAGCCCCTCAGACCACTGCAGTTTGACTGCAATCATCATGAGTGATTCTGTACTGAACAAAAATATAAACGCAGCATGTAAAGTGGTGGTCTCATGTTTCAGAACCTGAAATAAAAGATCTCAGAAATGTTGCATATGCACAAAAAGCATATTTCTCTCAAATTTTGTGCACAAATGTATTTACATCCCTGTTAGTGAGGAGTATTTCTGTCTGTAATAAAGCCCTTTTGTGGGGGAAAACCTCATTCTGATTGACTGGGTCTGGATCCCCAGTGGGTCTGTGCCCTCCCAGGCCCACCAATGGCTGCGCTCCTGCTCAGTCATGTGAAATCCATGGATTACTGACTAATGAATTTATTTAAATTGACTGATTTCCTTACATGAACTGTAAAATATTTGAAATTGTTGCATGTTGCGTTTATATTTTTGATCAGTAGGCTATAGGTTCAACAATGATTGACACTGCCAGGAGGCTATAGGTTCAACAATGATTGACACTGTCAGGAGGCTATAGGTTCAACAATGATTGACACTGCCAGGAGGCTATAGGTTCAACAATGATTGACACTGCCAGGAGGCTATAGGTTCAACAATGATTGACACTGCCAGGAGGCTATAGGTTCAACAATGATTGACACTGTCAGGAGGCTATAGGTTCAACAATGATTGACACTGCCAGGAGGCTATAGGTTCAACAATGATTGACACTGTCAGGAGGCTATAGGTTCAACAATGATTGACACTGCCAGGAGGCTATAGGTTCAACAATGATTGACACTGCCAGGAGGCTATAGGTTCAACAATGATTGACACTGCCAGGAGGCTATAGGTTCAACAATGATTGACACTGTCAGGAGGCTATAGGTTCAACAATGATTGACACTGCCAGGAGGCTATAGGTTCAACAATGATTGACACTGCCAGGAGGCTATAGGTTCAACAATGATTGACACTGCCAGGAGGCTATAGGTTCAACAATGATTGACACTGTCAGGAGGCTATAGGTTCAACAATGATTGACACTGCCAGGAGGCTATAGGTTCAACAATGATTGACACTGTCAGGAGGCTATAGGTTCAACAATGATTGACACTGCCAGGAGGCTATAGGTTCAACAATGATTGACACTGCCAGGAGGCTATAGGTTCAACAATGATTGACACTGTCAGGAGGCTATAGGTTCAACAATGATTGACACTGCCAGGAGGCTATAGGTTCAACAATGATTGACACTGTCAGGAGGCTATAGGTTCAACAATGATTGACACTGTCAGGAGGCTATAGGTTCAACAATGATTGACACTGCCAGGAGGCTATAGGTTCAACAATGATTGACACTGTCAGGAGGCTATAGGTTCAACAATGATTGACACTGCCAGGAGGCTATAGGTTCAACAATGATTGACACTGTCAGGAGGCTATAGGTTCAACAATGATTGACACTGCCAGGAGGCTATAGGTTCAACAATGATTGACACTGCCAGGAGGCTATAGGTTCAACAATGATTGACACTGCCAGGAGGCTATAGGTTCAACAATGATTGACACTGTCAGGAGGCTATAGGTTCAACAATGATTGACACTGCCAGGAGGCTATAGGTTCAACAATGATTGACACTGTCAGGAGGCTATAGGTTCAACAATGATTGACACTGCCAGGAGGCTATAGGTTCAACAATGATTGACACTGTCAGGAGGCTATAGGTTCAACAATGATTGACACTGCCAGGAGGCTATAGGTTCAACAATGATTGACACTGTCAGGAGGCTATAGGTTCAACAATGATTGACACTGCCAGGAGGCTATAGGTTCAACAATGATTGACACTGCCAGGAGGCTATAGGTTCAACAATGATTGACACTGTCAGGAGGCTATAGGTTCAACAATGATTGACACTGTCAGGAGGCTACAGGTTCAACAATGATTGACACCGTCAGGAGGCTATAGGTTCAACAATGATTGACACTGCCAGGAGGCTATAGGTTCAACAATGATTGACACTGTCAGGAGGCTATAGGTTCAACAATGATTGACACTGTCAGGAGGCTATAGGTTCAACAATGATTGACACTTCATACACTTCTGTCAGGTATACACATTGCATATTTATTTCCAGTTTGAGTACAATACAAAAATATTGGTTAAATAAAAGCTCTGTGTTGAAACATTAATTATTTTGTTCATTTCAAAATATAGTAACAAAATAGAGTATAATATTTTAATGTTTTACAAAAGCTTTGAATCTTCATTCCTGCCGACATGTGTGTTTAAAAGCCTTTCATTTAAATAAAGCACATACTAATTTGCATAACACACTTTTCCAATCTAAGCTAATTCCATTTTGAATACATTTAGCAGAGCACTTAGTAAAGCTACTCCTGCCCATAACGCACTGCAGAGGAATCTAATTAGGGGTTGCAAAATTCTAGTAACTTTCCAAATATTCCCAGAAATCCCAGTTGGTAGATTGCCGAAATCCGCAAGGAATAAGCAAGAAATCCAGAATCCTCCAAGGATTTTTGGAGAACCTGGGAATTTTGTAAATGACCGTAACCCTAAATCTGCTACGGTACATTATAATATTCCGACCTAGCCTGATGCCAGGGTCTGCTTAGCTAACATTCCACTCCTTGAAGGCTACTCTGTGTCAAGGAGTGTAGCTATAAAGACTAGCAACCGGGCTAACTGTGACCTTCATCCCCCACCACTATCCTTCTCCTATCCTTGATTCCCAGTTCCTTTCAAGAGGAGCACTTCTTTAGGTTCAAGTGAAAGTCCACATGTATGACTACAGACATACAGTTCATGGCTGGTTAGGCATTTCAACCCGTGTCCATTGTAAAAGGGTGTATCTGATTCTTACTCAATGTAGCAGTGCAAGAAGCAGAGTTGGCAGGAAGGCCCACTGTTGCCATTGCTACTCAAAAGAATGCAGCATATTACCCTGTGGTATAAGTATGGTGATATTTTGTGCTATATATTGTATTTAAGTTTAACATTCATTTAAAAGCCTCCTAAGAGCTAGATATGTTGGATAAATATATTGAAGAAGCGCATTGCATAAGTTGTTTATAGATAACAGTAGACTGGTATAAATATTCAGTTCAAATCCAGCACACACTCAACTGTAATACTATGTATGCATTCAAAGCAGTTTTGTACAAGTAGGGCCGGCATGCACTTTCCTTCTATTCTTCCTTAAGAATAAAGTTGTTCAGTCATTTAACGTTCACGATGACAGACGAAGACAGCCCTCTGAGACCTTCCCAGACAGAGAACAGACACAGATTATACTTCAACATTCTGAGACGAGACAGGCTTCAGTCGAACTAACACACGCTGTCCCCCACTCCCAACAAAAGCTAACTGTTCAAATGTAATCAAATTTAAAACATAGGCAAGCTATTTGTGGGTTATAACCTCGTAAAGACGTGTGTGATAAAAGACTAATAGAATAACTGGATTTGGTCTCCATTTCCCTAGCAAACCTTAGGTCAGTAAAACACACGTACAGGGACAAATAGAAAAGTGAATGAATGACAGAAGTCCACACTGGACCACAAGATCAGTGGGAGTGAGCAGAGAGAAGGAGGGGGGAGGAGGAGAGAGAGAGGGAGGAGAGAGGGAGGGGGGAGGAGGAGAGAGAGAGGGAGGAGAGAGAGGGAGGGGGGAGGAGGAGAGAGAGAGGGGAGGAGAGAGAGGGAGGGGGAGAGGGAGGGGGAGGAGGAGAGAGAGGGAGGGGGAGAGGGAGGGGGAGGAGGAGAGAGAGAGGGAGGGGGAGGAGGAGAGAGAGGGAGGAGAGAGAGGGAGGGAGGAGGAGAGAGAGAGGGAGGAGAGAGAGGGAGGGAGGGGGAGGAGGAGAGAGAGAGGGGGGAGAGAGAGGGAGGGAGAGAGAGGGGAGGAGAGAGAGGGAGGGGGGAGGAGGAGAGAGGGAGGAGAGAGAGGGGGAGGAGGAGAGAGAGAGGGAGGAGAGAGAGGGAGGGGGAGGAGGAGAGAGAGGGGAGGAGAGAGAGGGGGAGGGGGAGGAGGAGAGAGAGAGGGAGGGGGAGAGGGAGGGGGAGAGGGAGGGGGAGGAGGGAGAGGGAGGGGGGAGGAGGAGAGAGAGGGAGGAGAGAGAGGGAGGGGGGAGGAGGAGAGAGAGGGAGGGGGGAGGAGGAGAGAGAGGGAGGGAGGAGAGGGAGGGGGGAGGAGGAGAGAGAGGGAGGAGAGAGAGGGAGGAGAGAGGGAGGGGGGAGAGGGAGGATTAGGGAGATGGTAGAAAGAAAGCGAGAGGAAGAAATAGAGGGGGAGAAAGAGGGGAGGAGGAGGGAGACGGTAGAAAGAGAGAGGAAGAAATTGAGGGTGAGAAAGAGGGGAGGAGGAGGAGGGAGATGGTAGAAAGAGAGAGAGGGGGAGAAAGAGGGGAGGAGGAGGAGGGAGATGGTAGAAAGAGAGAGAGAGGAAGAAATAGAGGGGAGAAAGAGGGGAGGAGGAGGAGGGAGATGGTAGAAAGAGAGAGAGAGGAAGAAATAGAGGGGGAGAAGGGGGGAGGAGGAGGAGGGAGACGGTAGAAAGAGAGGGAGAGGAAGAAATAGAGGGGGAGAAAGAGGGGAGGAGGAGGAGGGAGATGGTAGAAAGAGAGAGAGGGGGAGAAAGAGGGGAGGAGGAGGAGGGAGATGGTAGAAAGAGAGAGAGGGGGAGAAAGAGGGGAGGAGGAGGAGGGAGATGGTAGAAAGAGAGAGAGAGGGGGAGAAAGAGGGGAGGAGGAGGAGGGAGATGGTAGAAAGAGAGAGAGAAGAAGAAATAGAGGGGGAGAAAGAGGGGAGGAGGAGGAGGGAGATGGTAGAAAGAGAGAGAGAGGAAGAAAGAGGGGGAGAAAGAGGGGAGGAGGAGGAGGGAGATGGTAGAAAGAGAGAGAGAAGAAGAAATAGAGGGGGAGAAAGAGGGGAGGAGGAGGGAGATGGTAGAAAGAGAGAGAGAAGAAGAAATAGAGGGGGAGAAAGAGGGGAGGAGGAGGAGGGAGATGGTAGAAAGAGAGAGAGAGGAAGAAATAGAGGGGGAGAAAGAGGGGAGGAGGAGGGAGATGGTAGAAAGAGAGAGAGAGGAAGAAATAGAGGGGGAGAAAGAGGGGAGGAGGAGGAGGGAGATGGTAGAAAGAGAGAGAGAGAGGAAGAAATAGCGGGGGAGAAAGAGGGGAGATAAAAACAGAGGGGGAGAAAGAGGGGATTTAAAAAAGAGAGCGTGAGCGAGCAACAGAGAACGAGGGGGAAAAGTCAAGGTTGAGAGGTTCATTGCATCATTTTAAGAATCTGCTCAAAAAAGGCCCCTCTCCCATAACAGCGGCTATTTCCATCTTATAATCTGGGCCCTGCTGAACATTACGTATAAAAACCAAAGTAAATTTGGCATCTAGAACACTCTGTCTGTGGTCCAAGAAAAAGTCAGGGGCCATAGTACAAGGCTTTATAATTGCTATATTCACCAAACGGTTTAACTGTGCCAAGGGATCATTACGAAAGTGTTCAAATATAGCATAGAACCTTGAGAAAGGGAAGCATATGGTTGAAACATGCCTACAGTACAGTACAGTAAAGTAAAGTACAGTACAGTACAAGTAGGATGTATATTTGGACAGTCAGAAGTGGGACATCCTGTATACCATTACTGACTGACTTGCTTAATCGTCATCGGTATGTGTTAGATTTGAGTTGATTCATGATAGAACAGATATTGTGTTTCGGTGGACATGAGAACATCCTGCATCTAGAATGTCAACTATTCCTGATCTTTGAAGCGCTAGACTGTCATTAACTCAGTGCTACAATTGATAAAGGTCATCTGTGCAACAGGCATCATGTACAGGTTCAAAATAGAGCTCTAAAAACATCTTACACTCATCCAAGAAGAAAAGGCATCATGTTATTTATCAGGGTTAAAGGCAGTTTAAAAAAGCATAATGTTATTTATCAGGGTTAAAGGCAGTTTAAAAAAGCATCATGTTATTTATCAGGGTTAAAGGCAGTTTAAAAAAGCATCATGTTATTTATCAGGGTTAAAGGCAGTTTAAAAAAGCATCATGTTATTTATTAGGGTTAAAGGCAGTTTAAAAAAGTGTTATCCACACCATTCTTTAAAATGGCAGCAAACCATGATAGGTATTTTTGGTATATGACAGATCACACTCGGTTAGTTATCTAAGTTATCTAAGACCATGTAAGCATCATTTCACCCCTTAAATAAAGGCAATAAAAATCCACCTCCTTATCCCACATCACCTCCGCTCACTACTCCAACATTATGCTAAGTGTTTGGTGGCCATTAGCTACTGTAGTAGTGTGAATAGGAGTGTGGAGTGCTGTTCTCTGTGAAGTGCTGCCAGCCTGTGTGATAGAGGAGCTGAATTGGTCTGACTGTGTGAGAACAGCTGAGGTCACCCACCCACACACTGACACCTACAGCAGAAACGTATTCACACACTGACACACACTCACTGACCCAAACTGACACACACGCACAGAATGGATTGAGGGTGAAGAGCAATGGTCTTCATAATCCTATATCTCCTTTCCTATGTGGGTGGAGGTCCGTGGTAACGGAGCATGATGTTGAAGGAGCGGGCGAAGTTGTTGGACAGAGAGCAGCTGGAGGCTTCGTCCATCCAGGGCAGGAAGAAGGCAAAGAGGAGCAGAGCCAACAGCAGGAGCCAGAGGGGCAGGGCCACCCGACACACACGGTACAGCAGGCCTGGAGTCTTCTCCTGCAGGGAGTCAATATAGAGACGTTACACACACACACACACACACACACACACTGTATATATATATACACATGGAACACACACACATACACATGCACCTAGTCAAATACACAAACACAGTCCCAAACAACACTAGTTTGTACAAACAAACATATTTTAATTCACGTAATTCAACCCATCAATTTTTGGGGAGTAAACAGCTGGGCTTGAGAAAAGAAAAGTCATAGACAGAGCAAAGACAGACCATTCATGGGATCAAAGTGATAGTCCCTTTTAAGGGAGTGTATACTGTGTCACGTCAACACGGGTCACACAGTAGAGCCACACAGTAGGGTCACACAGAGGGTCACACAGAGGGTCACACAGTAGGGTCACACAGAGGGTCACACAGAGGGTCACACAGAGGGTCACAGAATAGGGTCACACAGAGGGTCACACAGTAGGGTCACACAGTAGGGTCACACAGTAGGGTCACACAGTAGGGTCACACAGTAGGGTCAGTAAGTAGGGTCACACAGTAGGGTCACACAGTAGGGTCACACAGTAGGGTCACACAGTAGGGTCACACAGTAGGGTCACACAGTAGGGTCACACAGTAGGGTCACACAGTAGGGTCACACAGTAGGGTCACACAGTAGGGTCACACAGTAGGGTCACACAGTAGGGTCACACAGTAGGGTCACACAGTAGAGCCACACAGTAGGGTCACACAGTAGGGTCACACAGTAGGGTCACACAGAGGGTCACACAGTAGGGTCACACAGTAGGGTCACACAGAGGGTCACACAGTAGGGTCACACAGTAGGGTCACACAGTAGGGTCACACAGTAGGGTCACACAGTAGAGTCACACAGTAGAGTCACACAGTCAGAGCCACACAGTAGGGTCACACAGTAGGGTCACACAGTAGAGCCACACAGTAGGGTCACACAGTAGGGTCACACAGTAGGGTCAGCAAGGAGGGGCCCACAGTAGGGTCACACAGTAGAGTCACACAGTAGGGTCACACAGAGGGTCACACAGTAGGGTCACACAGTAGGGTCACACAGTAGGGTCACACAGTAGAGCCACACAGTAGGGTCACACAGTAGAGCCACACAGTAGGGTCACACAGTAGGGTCACACAGTAGAGTCACACAGTAGAGTCACACAGTAGGGTCACACAGTAGGGTCACACAGAGGGTCACACAGTAGAGCCACACAGTAGGGTCACACAGAGGGTCACACAGTAGGGTCACACAGTAGGGTCACACAGTCAGGGTCACACAGTAGGGTCACACAGTAGGGTCACACAGTAGGGTCACACAGTCAGAGTCACACAGTAGGGTCACACAGTAGGGTCACACAGTAGGGTCACACAGTAGGGTCACACAGTAGGGTCACACAGTAGGGTCACACAGTAGGGTCAGTAAGTAGGGTCACACAGTAGGGTCACACAGTAGAGTCACACAGTAGGGTCACACAGAGGGTCACACAGTAGGGCCACACAGTAGGGTCACACAGTAGGCTCACACAGTAGAGTCACACAGTAGGGTCACACAGTAGGGTCACACAGTAGGGTCACACAGTAGGGTCACACAGTAGGGTCACACAGTAGGGTCACACAGTAGGGTCACACAGTAGGGCCACACAGTAGAGCCACACAGTAGGGTCACACAGTAGGGTCACACAGTAGAGTCACACAGTAGAGTCACACAGTAGGGTCACACAGTAGGGTCACACAGTAGGGTCACACAGTAGAGTCACACAGTAGGGTCACACAGTAGGGTCACACAGTAGAGTCACACAGTAGAGTCACACAGTAGGGTCACACAGTAGGGTCACGCAGTAGGGTCACACAGTAGAGCCACACACACAGTAGGGTCACACAGAGGGTCACACAGTAGGGTCACACAGTAGGGTCACACAGTAGGGTCACACAGTAGGGTCACACAGTAGGGTCACACAGTAGGGTCACACAGTAGGGTCACACAGTAGGGTCACACAGTCAGGGTCACACAGTAGGGTCACACAGTAGGGTCACACAGTCAGAGAGCCACACAGTAGGGTCACACAGTAGGGTCACACAGTAGAGTCACACAGTAGAGTCACACAGTAGGGTCACACAGTAGGGTCACACAGTAGGGTCACACAGTAGAGCCACACAGTAGGGTCACACAGTAGGGTCAGGGTCACAGAGGGTCACACAGTAGGGTCACACAGTAGGGTCACACAGTAGGGTCACACAGTAGGGTCACACAGTAGGGTCACACAGTAGGGTCACACAGTAGGGGGTCACACAGTAGGGTCACACAGTAGGGTCACACAGAGGGTCACACAGTAGGGTCACACAGTAGGGTCACACAGTAGAGCCACACAGTAGGGTCACACAGTAGGGTCACACAGTAGGGTCACACAGAGGGTCACACAGTAGGGTCACACAGTAGGGTCACACAGTAGGGTCACACAGTAGGGTCACACAGTAGGGTCACACAGTAGGGTCACACAGAGGGTCACACAGTAGGGTCACACAGTAGGGTCACACAGTAGAGCCACACAGTAGGGTCACACAGAGGGTCACACAGTAGGGTCACACAGTAGGGTCACACAGTAGGGTCACACAGTAGGGTCACACAGTAGGGTCACACAGAGGGTCACACAGTAGGGTCACACAGTAGGGTCACACAGTAGGGTCACACAGTAGGGTCACACAGTAGGGTCACACAGTAGGGTCACACAGAGGGTCACACAGTAGGGTCACACAGTAGACACAGTAGGGTCACACAGTAGGGTCACACAGAGGGTCACACAGTAGGGTCACACAGGAGGGTCACACAGTAGGGTCACACAGTAGGGTCACACAGTAGGGTCACACAGTAGGGTCACACAGAGGGTCACACAGTAGGGTCACACAGTAGGGTCACACAGTAGAGTCACACAGTAGGGTCACACAGTAGGGTCACACAGAGGGTCACACAGTAGGGTCACACAGAGGGTCACACAGTAGGGTCACACAGTAGGGTCACACAGTAGAGCCACACAGTAGGGTCACACAGTAGAGCCACACAGTAGGGTCACACAGTAGGGTCACACAGAGGGTCACACAGTAGGGTCACACAGTAGGGTCACACAGTCAGAGTAGGGTCACACAGTAGAGCACACAGTAGGGTCACACAGTAGGGTCACACAGTAGGGTCACACAGTAGGGTCACACAGTAGGGTCACACAGTAGGGTCACACAGAGGGTCACACAGTAGGGTCACACAGTAGGGTCACACAGTAGAGCCACACAGTAGGGTCACACAGAGGGTCACACAGAAGGGTCACACAGTAGGGTCACACAGTAGGGTCACACAGTAGGGTCACACAGTAGGGTCACACAGAGGGTCACACAGTAGGGTCACACAGTAGGGTCACACAGTAGGGTCACACAGTAGGGTCACACAGTAGGGTCACACAGTAGGGTCACACAGTAGGGTCACACAGTAGGGTCACACAGTAGGGTCACACAGTAGGGTCACACAGTAGGGTCACACAGTAGGGTCACACAGTAGGGTCACACAGTAGGGTCACACAGTAGGGTCACACAGTAGGGTCACACAGTAGGGTCACACAGTAGGGTCACAGGGTCAGTAGGGTCACACAGAGGGTCACACAGTAGGGTCAGCCACACAGTAGGGTCACACAGAGGGTCACACAGTAGGGTCACACAGTAGGGTCACACAGTAGGGTCACACAGTAGGGTCACACAGTAGGGTCACACAGTAGGGTCACACAGAGGGTCACACAGTAGGGTCACACAGAGGGTCACACAGTAGGGTCACACAGCAGGGTCACACAGTAGGGTCACACAGTAGGGTCACACAGTAGGGTCACACAGTAGGGTCACACAGTAGGGTCACACAGTAGGGTCACACAGTAGGGTCACACAGTAGAGCCACACAGTAGGGTCACACAGAGGGTCACACAGTAGGGTCACACAGTAGGGTCACACAGTAGGGTCACACAGTAGGGTCACACAGTAGGGTCACACAGTAGGGTCACACAGTAGGGTCACACAGTAGGGTCACACAGTAGGGTCACACAGTAGGGTCACACAGTAGGGTCACACAGTAGGGTCACACAGTAGGGTCACACAGTAGGGTCACACAGTAGGGTCACACAGTAGGGTCACACAGTAGGGTCACACAGTAGGGTCACACAGAGGGTCACACAGTAGGGTCACACAGTAGGGTCACACAGTAGGGTCACACAGTAGGGTCACACAGTAGGGTCACACAGGGTCACAGTAGGGTCACACAGTAGGGTCACACAGAGGGTCACACAGTAGGGTCACACAGAGGGTCACACAGTAGGGTCACACAGTAGGGTCACACAGAGGGTCACACAGTAGAGCCACACAGTAGGGTCACACAGAGGGTCACACAGTAGGGTCACACAGTAGGGTCACACAGTAGGGTCACACAGTAGGGTCACACAGTAGGGTCACACAGTCACACAGGGGTCACACAGTAGGGTCACACAGTAGGGTCACACAGTAGGGTCACACAGTAGGGTCACACAGTAGGGTCACACAGTAGGGTCACACAGTAGGGTCACACAGTAGGGTCACACAGTAGGGTCACACAGTAGGGTCACACAGTAGGGTCACACAGTAGGGTCACACAGTAGGGTCACACAGTAGGGTCACACAGTAGGGTCACACAGAGGGTCACACAGTAGGGTCACACAGAGGGTCACACAGTAGGGTCACACAGTAGGGTCACACAGAGGGTCACACAGTAGAGCCACACAGTAGGGTCACACAGAGGGTCACACAGTAGGGTCACACAGAGGGTCACACAGTAGGGTCACACAGTAGGGTCACACAGTAGGGTCACACAGTAGGGTCACACAGTAGGGTCACACAGTAGGGTCACACAGTAGGGTCACACAGTAGGGTCACACAGTAGGGTCACACAGTAGGGTCACACAGTAGGGTCACACAGTAGGGTCACACAGTAGGGTCACACAGAGGGTCACACAGTAGGGTCACACAGAGGGTCACACAGTAGGGTCACACAGTAGGGTCACACAGTAGGGTCACACAGTAGAGCCACACAGTAGGGTCACACAGAGGGTCACACAGTAGGGTCACACAGAGGGTCACACAGTAGGGTCACACAGTAGGGTCACACAGTAGGGTCACACAGTAGGGTCACACAGTTGGGTCACACAGTAGAGTCACACAGTAGAGTCACAGAGTAGGGGCACACAGTAGAGTCACAGAGTAGGGTCACACAGTAGGGTCACACAGAGGGTCACAGAATAGGGTCACACAGTAGGGTCACACAGAGGGTCACACAGTAGGGTCACACAGTAGAGTCACACAGTAGAGTCACACAGTAGAGTCACACAGTAGGGTCACACAGTAGGGTCACACAGAGGGTCACACAGTAGGGTCACACAGTAGGGTCACACAGTAGGGTCACACAGTAGGGTCACACAGTAGGGTCACACAGTAGGGTCACACAGTAGAGTCACACAGTAGGGTCACACAGTAGGGTCACACAGTAGGGTCACACAGTAGGGTCACACAGAGGGTCACACAGTAGGGTCACACAGTAGGGTCACACAGAGGGTCACACAGTAGGGTCACACAGTAGGGTCACACAGTAGAGCCACACAGTAGGGTCACACAGTAGGGTCACACAGTAGGGTCACACAGTAGGGTCACACAGTAGGGTCACACAGTAGGGTCACACAGTAGGGTCACACAGTAGGGTCACACAGTAGGGTCACACAGTAGGGTCACACAGTAGGGTCACACAGTAGGGTCACACAGAGGGTCACACAGTAGAGTCACACAGTAGAGTCACACAGTAGGGTCACACAGTAGGGTCACACAGTAGGGTCACACAGAGGGTCACAGAATAGGGTCACACAGTAGGGTCACACAGAGGGTCACACAGTAGGGTCACACAGTAGGGTCACACAGTAGAGTCACACAGTAGAGTCACACAGTAGGGTCACACAGTAGGGTCACACAGTAGGGTCACACAGTAGGGTCACACAGTAGGGTCACACAGTAGGGTCACACAGTAGGGTCACACAGTAGGGTCACACAGTAGGGTCACACAGTAGGGTCACACAGTAGGGTCACACAGTAGAGTCACACAGTAGGGTCACACAGTAGGGTCACACAGTAGGGTCACACAGTAGGGTCACACAGTAGGGTCACACAGTAGGGTCACACAGTAGGGTCACACAGTAGGGTCACACAGTAGGGTCACACAGTAGAGTCACACAGTAGAGTCACACAGTAGGGTCACACAGAGGGTCACACAGAGGGTCACACAGTAGGGTCACACAGTAGAGGTCACACAGTAGAGTCACACAGTAGGGTCACACAGTAGGGTCACACAGTAGGGTCACACAGTAGGGTCACACAGAGGGTCACACAGTAGGGTCACACAGTAGGGTCACACAGGGTCACACAGTAGGGTCACACAGTAGGGTCACACAGAGGGTCACACAGTAGGGTCACACAGTAGGGTCACACAGTAGAGTCACACAGTAGGGTCACACAGTAGGGTCACACAGTAGGGTCACACAGTAGGGTCACACAGTAGGGTCACACAGTAGGGTCACACAGTAGGGTCACACAGTAGGGTCACACAGTAGGGTCACACAGTAGAGTCACACAGTAGGGTCACACAGTAGGGTCACACAGAGGGTCACACAGGGTCACACAGTAGGGTCACACAGTAGAGCCACACAGTAGGGTCACACAGAGGGTCACACAGTAGGGTCACACAGTAGGGTCACACAGAGGGTCACACAGTAGGGTCACACAGTAGGGTCACACAGTAGGGTCACACAGTAGGGTCACACAGTAGGGTCACACAGTAGGGTCACACAGAGGGTCACACAGTAGAGTCACACAGTAGGGTCACACAGAGGGTCACACAGTAGGGTCACACAGTAGGGTCACACAGAGGGTCACACAGTAGGGTCACACAGTAGGGTCACACAGTAGGGTCACACAGTAGGGTCACACAGTAGGGTCACACAGTAGAGTCACACAGTAGGGTCACACAGAGGGTCACACAGTAGGGTCACACAGTAGGGTCACACAGTAGGGTCACACAGTAGGTTCACGCAGTAGGGTCACACAGTAGGGTCACACAGTAGGGTCACACAGTAGGGTCACACAGTAGGGTCACACAGTAGGGTCACACAGTAGGGTCACACAGTAGAGTCACACAGTAGGGTCACACAGTAGGGTCACACAGTAGGGTCAGTAAGTAGGGTCACACAGTAGGGTCACACAGTAGAGTCACACAGTAGAGTCACACAGTTGGGTCACACAGTAGAGTCACACAGTAGAGTCACAGAGTAGGGGCACACAGTAGAGTCACAGAGTAGGGGCACACAGTAGAGTCACACAGTAGAGTCACACAGTAGGGTCAGTGTTAGCTAGCTAGGTAAACATAGAAAAGGCTCACAGCCCCCTCAATATAATCAGGATTGTGAACATGCACACACACGCACAGACACAGACACAGACACAGACACAGACACAGACACAGACACAGACACACAGACACACACACACACACACACACACACACACACACACACACACACACACACACACACTGAGTGTTCTTCCAAGTGAAGCGAGAAAATCCTCACCCACTCACTCATGCTCACTATCTTAACAAGACAGCTCCATCAACAGCCAAGACTTTGTGTGAGTGACACACCAGTTTCTTTCATCTATGTCTGCTGTTATTTTTACCTTATCAACAACCTGGGGGTAAACTTAGTTAGCTATCCTCCTTATTTGTAGCCAGCCATGCACCTGCTGTGTTCACAGATCACTGATAGAGACAGAGAGACAGAGTGAGAGAGACAGAGAGAGAGAGAGAGACAGAGCAAGAGACAGAGCAAGAGACAGAGAGAGAGACAGAGAGAGAGAGAGACAGAGAGAGAGAGAGACAGAGAGAGAGAGAGACAGAGAGAGAGAGAGACAGAGAGAGAGAGAGACAGAGAGAGAGAGAGACAGAGAGAGAGACAGAGAGAGAGAGAGAGAGACAGAGAGAGAGAGACAGAGAGAGAGAGAGAGAGAGAGAGAGAGAGAGAGAGAGAGAGAGAGAGAGAGAGAGAGAGAGACAGAGAGAGAGAGAGAGAGAGAGAGAGAGAGAGAGAGAGAGAGAGAGAGAGAGAGAGACAGAGAGAGAGAGAGAGAGAGAGAGACAGAGACAGAGAGAGAGAGAGAGAGAGAGAGAGAGAGAGAGAGAGAGAGAGAGAGACAGAGAGAGAGAGAGAGACAGAGACAGAGAGAGAGAGAGAGACAGAGACAGAGACAGAGACAGAGAGAGAGAGAGAGAGAGAGAGAGAGAGAGAGAGAGAGAGAGAGAGAGAGAGAGAGAGAGAGAGAGAGAGAGAGAGAGAGAGAGAGACAGAGAGAGAGACAGAGACAGAGACAGAGACAGAGAGAGAGCACACAAACACACCCTACAGAGCTCCAGGGCAGCTGCATAATTAGACCCAACCAAATCATAAGAAAACAAAATTATAATTACTTGACACATTGGAAAGAATTATTATTATTATATTAAAACTGTTTAATTTGATCCTGAGTGTAGGTTATTTCCCTGACATCTGGAATCAAGGACTCATAACCCCCCCAATCTTTAAGAAAAAATACTAATTTGACCCTAACAATTCCAGAGGCATTTGTGTGAACAGTAACCCGGGGAAGGTTTTCTGTAGTATTATAAATGTAAGAGTTCTAACCTTCCTTAATAAGCACAATGTCTTGAGTAAAATCCTAATTGGATGTATACAAAAACATCACATGACCGGTCACATTTACACCCTAATAGACATGTCCACCAAAATAATACCAACATGTATGCTTGGCAAGAAAATAACAGAATTCTTTAACCAGAGGCGGGGCCTTCGCCAGGGTTGCAATCTGAGCCCTGCACCCTTCAATATTTACGTCAATGAATTGGCCACAATTCTAGAACAATCCTCAGCCCCTGGTGTTAGTCTCCACAATTCAGAGGTTAAATGCCTGATTTTCACAGATGACCTATACATGCTGTCACCCACAGCACATGGCCTACAGCAGAGCCTGGACCTGCTACAGCAGTACTGCCAGACCTGGGCCCTGGCAGTAAACCCCAAAAATACTAAAATAATGATTTTCCAGAGAAGATCCAGATCTCAGGGAATTAGACCAAAGTTCTCAATTGGTAGAAAATATATAGAGTACTGTACATACTACAATTACTTAGGTTTAAAAATAAGCTCAACTGGACACCTTAATAAAGCAGGAAATGGACTGAGAGAAAAAGCCGGCAGGGCATTCTATGCCAATAAAAGACCAATTCAAATTCAAATACTTAAATATTAAAATGTGGCTAAAACTAATTGAATATGTAATTGAACCAATTGCACTTTATGGCAGCGAGGTGGTGGGTCCACTTGCAAAACAAGATTTCACCCAATGGGACAAACACCCCATTGAAACACTGCATGCAGAGTTCTGTAAGATTCTCCTACATGTCCAGAGGAAACCTACAAACAATACACGCAGGGCAGAATTATGTCAATATCCACTAATAATACAAACTAAAAATAGAGCAATTACGTTTGGGAAACATCTAAAATACAGTGACCCTCTCATACCATTACCAAGCCCTGCAATACCAAGAGCTGAGCAACGAAAAGAGTCCCCTCATCCAGCTGGTCCTGGAGCTGAGTTCACAAACCTGTTCTACTAACACACTGAAGCCTCAGGACCAGAACATCCAATCAATCAGAATAAAACAAATTACAACACAGTCAAAATTACATTCCTTATTGGGAAACACAAGCACAAAGCACAATGCAGTGCAACCTGCCCCTAAATCGACAGTACACCATGGCTAACTATTTGACCATGGTTACTGAGCAATACCTTAGAAAAACTTTTACAAAGTACAGGCTCAGTGAGCACAGCCTTTCCATGAGAAGGGTAGACACAGGAGAACCTGGAGAACCCTGTAGAGGAAAGGCTGTGCAACCACTGTACCACAGCAGAACCTGGCTCCCTGTAGAGGAAAGGCTGTGCAACTACTGCACAACAGCAGAACCCAAGACAGAGCTGCATTTCCTGGCAACATTTTAAAATATAAACAATTAGAGAGTTTAATCTCCCCAAACCTGAAACCCAAAATGTAATTTAAGGTGCCCCAAAGCTTTTTACTATCATTCATTATTTAATTGATCTTTGTTTCATAGTGTAGTTTATTTTTATTTAGTTTAGTCACATGATTTGTTAATGTTGCATCATCAACATAAGAATCACTACAAACCGTATTGGATGACCTCTTATACACTATATTAGGCCTTTGGAACTTTGGTTTTCCTAGATATGGCTATTATATGTTGTTCACCTCATCATATGGATTTGGATACTGATTTAAAGCAAATATCTGAAGCGTTAGTGAAAATATGATCAATACATGTTGATGATTTCATTCCTGTGCTGTTGGTAACTACCCTAGTAGGTTGACTGACAACCTGTTCCAGGTTACAGGCACTGGTTACAGTTTGAAGTTTTTTCCTGAGTGGACAGCTTGACGACAGCCAGTCGATATTTAAATCACCCAGAAAATATACTTCTCTGTTGATATCACTTATATTATCAAGCATTTCACACATATTATCCAGATACTGACTGATATTTGCATTCCTCAGGCTGCAGCTGAGACCACTGGATCAGCCCAGGCCACAAGTTCTTTCCAGTTTAAACTACACTGAATATTAGAGGAATGTTTGACCAAGACAAGATCATTGAGAGCGATTGTTAACTGCACCTTAGCTGTCCTGGTGTGTTCCTCTCGGCCAGCAGCACCGGCACCCTGCTGGAAAGAAATCAAGAAAACATACAGGTCAATATACTGCATGTGCTTTACACAGAACAGTGCAGCCAGACCATTACCCAACATTGATGATAGCAGTGTACCTTCTGGAAGACCAGGGAGGGGAATTGGGGGGGAGGGGTAGAATAATAGAATACACAAAGTGCAGTTTCTAAATTTGGTTGTGTATCAGCAGTCACTCAATTAGTCCATGTCAGCCAAAACCATTTAGATTGTTAAGTTAGTCTGGCGGCCAGCTATCTGTAGTAGGAATGGTTGACTTACAAACCGGAGTGGGGCCCATTGATCATCAGTTCTCATATTAAAAATTGCAAACATTTGCCTCCACCCTATGGCAAAATGTGTAGAATTGCAGGAAACAAACTTTAAAATGTGTTTCCCCCCCTCTTCAATGCCACTATAATGCAAGACGGGGGGTATGGATGTGGGTATGTAGAACCAACCCTCATGATAAATGTCGTTGTTTTGTGGCCCCCAAAACATCAAAGTTGCCCATCCCTGTGGTAGACCAATGTATCATCTCTTTATTATAGGATACTCTTTAACGCCCTCTGCTGGATGTACATTTTACACAGCATCCTATTCCCGAAATATTGCACTACTTTTGTCCAGAGCTAAAAATGGGTTGTTTCGTCACAATATTGTTTTGAACGTTCGTTCTGGACTGATGCTTATCTGAGCATTCTACACAAGACATAATCAATGAGTGCTGATGAAGATTTCATCAAAAGTGCATGACAGTGGCTTGTAAATACAATGCCCTTCAAAGGGAAATAATTAGTAGGAAAACCTCATCATTTTGATGTCCCCAGATTGACTTTAGATGCAGTATAACGTTAACTACGATTGAGGGTAGGACACTGGCTTTTAGCTAGCTACCGTTAGCATTGCTGGCTATTTTTTGCAAAACGTTGCTAGCTAATGACAACAATTCCATTTGTCTAAGGTAAATTTGACGACATGATAATGCTGGCAAAGTTGTTTCCTACTAAACATTTGACTACTTTAGCAACATAATCACATTTCCAGGCAGTCGTTAGCCTCCGTCCAGAATGACTGGGCTTATCATGACTTCAGAGCACCTCTATCACACCACTGGTAGAGGCAGCTAGAGAATGTTCATAACAATGACATGACCGACTGACAGAGGTGCAACCTATGAATAGGTCCTAGTCAAAAATAGGGCACTATAAAAAGGGAATAGGGCGCCATTTTAGAGGCACAATACAATATTTGCACAGTATTGTTTACCTTGACATTCAACAGGGCCTTGAGGTCTCCTACATCCTCCAGTTTGGACTTGTAGAGCATCCAGCGATAACGTATCTCCTCCATGCCCACATCCTCAGCCCCACGGTCAGCCCTGGCCCCGGCTACCGCCCAAGCCATCAGTAGTAGCTGGAACTGCTCCTGACCCCAGTCTACACTGGACCGTAAGGTCTGTGGGAGTGAGGAGAGGGAGGGGTGAGAGAGGAAGAAGAAAGAGAGAGGGGGAAGAGACCGAGGGAGGGATAGAACGAGAAAGGAAGAGAGAGAGGGGGAATAGACAGAGGGAGGGAAAGAACAAGAGAGGAAGAGAGAGAGGGGGAAGAAAGAGAGAGGGGGAGAGAGATGGAGGGATAGAACGAGAGAGGGTTAGAGAGAGAGGGGGAGAGACAGAGGGAGGGATAGAACGAGAGAGGAAGAGAGAGAGGGGGAATAGACAGAGGGAGGGATAGAACAAGAGAGGAAGAGAGGGAGGGGGAATAAAGAGAGAGGGGGAGAGAGAGAGAGAGAGAGAGAGAGAGAGAGAGAGAGAGAGAGGGGAAGAAAGAGAGAGGGAGAGAGAGGGGGAAGAAAGAGAGAGAGGGAGAGAGAGAGAGAGGAAAGGACAAAGAGAGAGGAAGAGAGAGGGGAAGAAAGAGAGGGGGAGAGACAGAGAGGGAGGGACAGAAAGAGAGAGGAAGAGAGAGGGGGAGAGACAGGAAGAGAGAGGAAGAGAGAGAGGGGGAGAGACAGGAAGAGAGAGAGGGGGAGAGACAGAGAGGGAGGGACAGAAAGAGACAGGAAGAGAGAGAGGGGGAGATAGAGAGGGGGGGAGACAGAGAGGGAGGGACAGAAAGAGAGAGGAAGAGAGAGGGGGGAGACAGAGAGGGGGGAGACAGAGAGGGGGGAGACAGGAAGAGAGAGGGGGGAGACAGAGTGAGGGGGAGAGAGAGGGAGGGACAGGAAGAGAGAGAGGGTGAAGAGAGAGGGGGAAGAGAGAGAGAGGGGGAGAGACAGAGGAGGGACAGAAAGAGAGAGGAAGAGAGAGAGGGGGAAGAGAGAGGGGGGGGACAGAGAGGGAGGGACAGAAAGAGAGAGGCAGAGAGAGGGGGGGAGAGAGAGGGGGGAGACAGAGAGGGAGGGACAGAAAGAGAGAGGCAGAGAGAGAGGGGGAAGAGAGGGGGAGACAGAGAGGGAGGGACAGAAATAGAGAGGCAGAGAGAGAGGGGGAAGAGAGGGGGGGAACAGAGAGGGAGGGACAGAAAGAGAGAGGCAGAGAGAGAGGGGGAAGAGAGAAGGGGGAGACAGAGAGGGAGGGACAGAAAGAGAGAGGCAGAGAGGGAGGGACAGAAAGAGAGAGGCAGAGAGGGAGGGACAGAAAGAGAGAGGCAGAGAGGGAGGGACAAAAAGAAAGAGGCAGAGAGGGAGGGACAGAAAGAAAGAGGCAGAGAGAGAGGGACAGAAAGAGAGAGGCAGAGAGAGAGGGGGAAGAGAGAGGGGGGAGACAGAGAGGGAGGGACAGAAAGAGAGAGGCAGAGAGGGAGGGACAGAAAGAAAGAGGCAGAGAGGGAGGGACAGAAAGACAGAGGCAGAGAGAGAGGGGGAAGAGAGAGGGGGGAGACAGAGAGGGAGGGACAGAAAGAGAGAGGCAGAGAGGGAGGGACAGAAAGAAAGAGGCAGAGAGGGAGGGACAGAAAGAGAGAGGCAGAGAGAGAGGGGGAAGAGAGAGTGGGGGAGACAGAGAGGGAGGGACAGAAAGAGAGAGGCAGAGAGAGAGGGGGAGAGACAGAGAGGGAGGGACAGAAAGAGAGAGGCAGAGAGAGAGGGGGAAGAGAGAAGGGGGGAGACAGAGAGGGAGGGACAGAAAGAGAGAGGCAGAGAGGGAGGGACAGAAAGAGAGAGGCAGAGAGGGAGGGACAGAAAGAGAGAGGCAGAGAGGGAGGGACAGAAAGAAAGAGGCAGAGAGGGAGGGACAGAAAGAGAGAGGCAGAGAGAGAGGGGGAAGAGAGAGGGGGAGACAGAGAGGGGGGAGACAGAGAGGGAGGGACAGAAAGAGAGAGGCAGAGAGGGAGGGACAGAAAGAAAGAGGCAGAGAGAGGGGGAAGAGAGAGGGGGAGACAGAGAGGGAGGGACAGAAAGAAAGAGGCAGAGAGAGAGGGGGAAGAGAGAAGGGGAGGGAGAGACAGAGAGGGAGGGACAGAAAGAGAGAGGCAGAGAGAGAGGGGGAAGAGAGAAGGGGAGGGAGAGACAGAGAGGGAGGGACAGAAAGAAAGAGGCAGAGAGAGAGTGGGAAGAGAGAAGGGGAGTGAGAGACAGAGAGGGAGGGACAGAAAGAGAGAGGCAGAGAGAGAGGGGGAAGAGAGAAGGGGAGGGAGAGACAGAGAGGGAGGGACAGAAAGAGAGAGGCAGAGAGAGAGGGGGAAGAGAGAAGGGGAGGGAGAGACAGAGAGGGAGGGACAGAAAGAAAGAGGCAGAGAGAGAGGGGGAAGAGAGAAGGGGAGTGAACAACAGGGGGACTGAGAACTGTTGCATGTGGCTGAGGGATAAGCAGGGGAATTGCTGCATCATGTAATAACAATAAGCAATGTGTCAGTGAGTAATGTCTACAGAGGATCTTTGCACAGGAGAATTCAGGCCGCAGTAAATCCTGAAGCAATAATCCTTCATATCTATTGAAACACACACAGTGTATCCCCAATCAAACATCTCCAATCCCCCGTCTGCCTTGAATCAATGTCCACTGTCTGCTGACTGAATTTGAAGCGTTTTCTGTGTTCCCATACTGACAGATACATCCTAACCACTAACATGGCCTGCTAGTGTCCCAAATGACACCATATTCCCTTTATAGTGCACTATATTTGACCACAGCCCTATATCAAAAGTAGTGCCATAAATAGAGAATAGGGTGCCATGTCTTGACTGTCAGGCAGCTTGTGATTGTGATGTAACCTGTCTGACTGTCAGGCAGCTTGTGGTTGGGATGTAACCTGTCTGACTGTTAGGCAGCTTGTGGTTGGGATGTAACCTGTCTGACTGTTAGGCAGCTTGTGATTGTGATGTAACCTGTCTGACTGTCAGGCAGCTTGTGATTGTGATGTAACCTGTCTGACTGTCAGGCAGCTTGTGGTTGGGATGTAACCTGTCTGACTGTCAGGCAGCTTGTGGTTGGGATGTAACCTGTCTGACTGTCAGGCAGCTTGTGGTTGTGATGTAACCTGTCTGACTGTCAGGCAGCTTGTGGTTGGGATGTAACCTGTCTGACTGTCAGGCAGCTTGTGATTGTGATGTAACCTGTCTGACTGTCAGGCAGCTTGTGGTTGTGATGTAACCTGTCTGACTGTCAGGCAGCTTGTGATTGTGATGTAACCTGTCTGACTGTCAGGCAGCTTGTGATTGTGATGTAACCTGTCTGACTGTCAGGCAGCTTGTGGTTGGGATGTAACCTGTCTGACTGTCAGGCAGCTTGTGGTTGGGATGTAACCTGTCTGACTGTCAGGCAGCTTGTGATTGTGATGTAACCTGTCTGACTGTCAGGCAGCTTGTGGTTGTGATGTAACCTGTCTGACTGTCAGGCAGCTTGTGATTGTGATGTAACCTGTCTGACTGTCAGGCAGCTTGTGATTGTGATGTAACCTGTCTGACTGTCAGGTAGCTTGTGGTTGTGATGTAACCTGTCTGACTGTCAGGCAGCTTGTGGTTGTGATGTAACCTGTCTGACTGTCAGGCAGCTTGTGATTGTGATGTAACCTGTCTGACTGTCAGGCAGCTTGTGGTTGTGATGTAACCTGTCTGACTGTCAGGCAGCTTGTGGTTGTGATGTAACCTGTCTGACTGTCAGGCAGCTTGTGATTGTGATGTAACCTGTCTGACTGTCAGGCAGCTTGTGGTTGTGATGTAACCTGTCTGACTGTCAGGCAGCTTGTGGTTGGGATGTAACCTGTCTGACTGTCAGGCAGCTTGTGGTTGTGATGTAACCTGTCTGACTGTCAGGCAGCTTGTGGTTGTGATGTAACCTGTCTGACTGTCAGGCAGCTTGTGGTTGGGATGTAACCTGTCTGACTGTCAGGCAGCTTGTGGTTGTGATGTAACCTGTCTGACTGTCAGGCAGCTTGTGATTGTGATGTAACCTGTCTGACTGTCAGGCAGCTTGTGGTTGTGATGTAACCTGTCTGACTGTCAGGCAGCTTGTGGTTGTGATGTAACCTGTCTGACTGTCAGGCAGCTTGTGGTTGTGATGTAACCTGTCTGACTGTCAGGTAGCTTGTGGTTGTGATGTAACCTGTCTGACTGTCAGGCAGCTTGTGGTTGTGATGTAACCTGTCTGACTGTCAGGCAGCTTGTGGTTGTGATGTAACCTGTCTGACTGTCAGGCAGCTTGTGGTTGGGATGTAACCTGTCTGACTGTCAGGCAGCTTGTGATTGTGATGTAACCTGTCTGACTGTCAGGCAGCTTGTGGTTGTGATGTAACCTGTCTGACTGTCAGGCAGCTTGTGGTTGGGATGTAACCTGTCTGACTGTCAGGCAGCTTGTGATTGTGATGTAACCTGTCTGACTGTCAGGCAGCTTGTGGTTGTGATGTAACCTGTCTGACTGTCAGGCAGCTTGTGGTTGTGATGTAACCTGTCTGACTGTCAGGCAGCTTGTGATTGTGATGTAACCTGTCTGACTGTCAGGCAGCTTGTGGTTGTGATGTAACCTGTCTGACTGTCAGGCAGCTTGTGATTGTGATGTAACCTGTCTGACTGTCAGGCAGCTTGTGGTTGTGATGTAACCTGTCTGACTGTCAGGCAGCTTGTGGTTGTGATGTAACCTGTCTGACTGTCAGGCAGCTTGTGATTGTGATGTAACCTGTCTGACTGTCAGGCAGCTTGTGATTGTGATGTAACCTGTCTGACTGTCAGGCAGCTTGTGATTGTGATGTAACCTGTCTGACTGTCAGGCAGCTTGTGGTTGTGATGTAACTGGCTGCAATTCAGCTGCCAAAAGTTATTTTAGTCTTCACCCGGAAGGCCAGAAGGGTTGTGAATTTGTCAGGGCTTCGCTGTAAGGTATTTTATACCATCCTAGGGTTTTGTTTGGTGCACTCTGAACATAATGTCCTCCAGATGAAATACACGTTTTATGAAGTTATCATGTAGCATGCACATTACTAACCATAAGACGGACACAGACCTAGAGTAACTTATCATATTTGTGTAAATATAAACACAAATGGAATACTGGAAATGCAATAGTGTATATTTCTGAGAAGAAAAATCAGCACCAACCATGAGTGTTTTCTGCCTGATCTTGAGTTCTTTGGTGCTCAGCAGTCCCTCTGTGCTCAGAATCCCTGAGAGTGTATCGTTCTCCTTCTGTAGCCAGGCCTCAAACTCCCTCCTCCTGTCCTCATAGTCCCCTGCACTCAGGGTTGCCCCAACATCTGCCTGAAGGACCCCAACAACGACATGATCAGCAACAACATCAACTTACTGTAGGAAATATATGTAACAAAAAAAAATCAGCTAGCTAACTTTCTTAATATTTCAGTTTATAACGGCAGTTGAATATGGGTTACAGTGTATTGAGAGACACGTCAATTATAGCATGTCAACTTGAAGTTTATATCTTTCTTTATGAACTAGAAAATGTGATTATTATGATTGGAGGTAAAAGAATGGGTGGAGAAACCAGACCGTGGTGTGGTGACTTGAGCCCTGTAGCCTTCCAGAGGGTTTTCTAGCAGAGCCTTGCTGGAATGACAGAGTGAGACCATCCATGACTGAATCCTCCATCCTGGTCTTGATAGGCGGGAAAAAGCCTCTGTGTCGCAGATGTCCCCCTTCACTGTGGTCTCTCATTCCACCTGTTCCCTTGTCGTAGTTGCCTCTGCTGCTATGCTCTAACCCAGAGCCTGACCCCAACCCCACATCTACCTCCATGGCCAGGGATTCAGCCATTCCTCTGGACCTCTGCCCATCCACCCACTCCTCTGTCTGCCCACTACTGCTGGACTCAGACACATCTACTACCACCACCCCACTAACCCTGGAGCCAGAGTCCCCCACTACCCCGCTAACCCTGGAGCCAGAGTCCCCCACCACCCCGCTAACCCTGGAGCCAGAGTCAACCATCACCCCTCTAACCCTGGAGCCAGAGTCCCCCACTACCCCGCTAACCCTAGAGCCAGAGTCCCCCACCACCCCGCTAACCCTGGAGCCAGAGTCCCCCACCACCCCGCTAACCCTGGAGCCAGAGTCCCACACCACCCCACTAACCCTGGAGCCAGAGTCCCCCACCACCCCACTAACCCTGGAGCCAGAGTCCACCACCACCCCGCTAACCCTGGAGCCAGAGTCCACCACCACCCCTCTAACCCTGGAGCCAGAGTCCCCCACTACCCCGCTAACCCTGGAGCCAGAGTCCCCCACCACCCCGCTAACCCTGGAGCCAGAGTCCCCCACCACCCCACTAACCTTGGAGCCAGAGTCCACCACCACCCCACTAACCCTGGAGCCAGAGTCCCCCACCACCCCACTAACCCTGGAGCCAGAGTCCACCACCACCCCACTAACCCTGGAGCCAGAGTCCACCGCCACCCCACTAACCCTGGAGCCAGAGTCCCCCGCCACCCCACTAACCCTGGAGCCAGAGTCCACCCCCACCCCACTAACCCTGGAGCCAGAGTCCACCACCACCCCACTAACCCTGGAGCCAGAGTCCCCCGCCACCCCACTAACCCTGGAGCCAGAGTCCACCACCACCCCGCTAACCCTGGAGCCAGAGTCCACCACCACCCCTCTAACCCTGGAGCCAGAGTCCCCCACCCCCGCTAACCCTGGAGCCAGAGTCCCCACCACCCCGCTAACCCTGGAGCCAGAGTCCCCCCACCACCCCACTAACCTTGGAGCCAGAGTCCACCACCACCCCACTAACCCTGGAGCCAGAGTCCCCCACCACCCCACTAACCCTGGAGCCAGAGTCCACCACCACCCCACTAACCCTGGAGCCAGAGTCCACCGCCACCCCACTAACCCTGGAGCCAGAGTCCCCCGCCACCCCACTAACCCTGGAGCCAGAGTCCACCACCACCCCACTAACCCTGGAGCCAGAGTCCACCACCACCCCACTAACCCTGGAGCCAGAGTCCACCACCACCCCGCTAACCCTGGAGCCAGAGTCCACCACCACCCCACTAACCCTGGAGCCAGAGTCCCCCACCACCCCCCTAACCCTGGAGCCAGAGTCCCCCGCCACCCCACTAACCCTGGAGCCAGAGTCCACCACCACCCCACTAACCCTGGAGCCAGAGTCCCCCACCACCCCACTAACCCTGGAGCCAGAGTCCCCCACCACCCCACTAACCCTGGAGCCAGAGTCCCCCACCACCCCACTAACCCTGGAGCCAGAGTCCACCACCACCAATCCTCCTCCACCATGGGTGCTTCTGCCCCCTGTGTGGCCTGATGTCATCCCTGTGGTTCCCTCCTCTCCCCTCTGACCGTACCCCCCTCTCCAAACGATGGAGGAGTCCACCCCCTCTACACCTAGGCTGTGCTCACCGCCACCCCTCTTCTTCTCCCTTTCCCTCTCCCTGTCCCCACTCCCACCACCCTGTCCCCGTCTCTGACTGCCTGCCAAGGTTAACGTCATAGGACTCAGTTGTTGACCAAGAGTCTGTCGATCCCTGCCCTGTCTCTCCCTATGTTCAGAGAGATCCATAACCTCCATACTGCCCTCAAACGCTCCGTCGACCCAAATACCCTCTTCTGCTCCAAAACTCTCCCCTCCTTCCCCTCGCTCCAACCTTCCTCCTAACCCTGTTCTTCCCCCTCTCCCAGCCCCTACCCCAGAGCTCTGAGAGAGCCAGACCCCATGGCCCTCTCCTGGGGATCTCTCTGGAGCACCCTCTCTACTGCTGCTGGAGCCACTACCCTTAATCATGTCTCCTCCCTCCCCAGGAAAGAGCTCACTGCCTGGGCCTGGCCTCTCCCCAGCCTGGCCTCTCACCCTCTCCCTCTGGGTGTCTAAGTCAGGGTCCTCAGAGCTGTGCCCATTCAGCAGCCTGGAGATCGGAACAACAGACAGTCAGTACTGAAGGCATCTCTTAAGAATGTGCAATTGGCCGCATTAAATACTTTTTACCCAGATGCAGGGACAGCATATGTAATATATGTCACGCCTTGATCATTGTATTTTGTGTTTTCGTTATATGTTTGGTCAGGCCAGGGTGTGACATGGGTTTATATGTTGTGGTTCGTATTGGGGTTTTTGTAATTATTGGGATTACGGCTGAGTAGGGGTGTTGCATAGGCTTGGCTGCCTGAGGCGGTTCTCAATCAGAGTCAGGTGATTTTCGTTGTCTCTGATTGGGAACCGTATTTAGGTAGCCTGGTTTCGCTGTGTATTTTGTGGGTGATTGTTCCTATCTCTGTGTAGTTTCACCAGATAGGCTGTAATAGGTTTCACGTTCCGTTTGTTGTTTTGTATTTTGTATAGTTATTTCATGTGTCACTTTTTCTATTAAAGTCATGAGTAACCACAACGCTGCATTTCGGTCCGACTCTCATTCTACAAACGAAGAACGCCGTTACAATATAATTACTTTTATGTAGAAGGGTTTTGGAGATAAATGTGCACAAGCCATTAGAGGTTGTCGAGGACCTCATCTGAAATCCACTAAACTACAGATGTAGTAGTAGTAGTAGGAGTAGGACTAGTAGTAGTAATAGTATGACTAGTAGTAGGACTAGTAGTAGTAGGACTAGTAGTATAACTAGTAGTAGTAGTAGTAGGACTAGTAGTAGTAGGACTAGTAGTATTAGTAGTAGTCGGACTGGTAGTAGTAGTAGTAGTCGGACTAGTAGTAGTAATAGTAGTAGTAGTAGTAGTAGGACTAGTAGTAGTAGTAGTAGTAGGACTAGTAGTAGTAGTAGTAGTAGTAATAGTAGTAGGACTAGTAGTCATATTAGTATTAGTATTAGTAGTAGTAGGACTAGTAGTAGTAGTAGTAGTATTAGTAGTAGTAGGACTAGTAGTAGGACTAGTAGTAGTAGTAATAGTAGTAGTAATAGTAGTAGTAGTAGTAGTAGGACTAGTAGTAGTAGTAATAGTAGTAGTAGGACTAGTAGTAGTAGTAGTAGTAGTAGTAATAGTAGTAGGACTAGTAACACGAGTAGTAGTAGTAGTAGTAGTAGTAGTAGTAGTAGGACTAGTAGTATGAGTAGTAGGAGTAGTAGTAGGAGTAGTAGTAGGAGTAGTAGTAGTAGTAGGAGTAGTAGGACTAGTAGTAGTTATAGTAGTAGGACTAGTAGGAGTAGTAGGAGGAGTAGTAGTAGTAGTAGTTGTAGGACTAGTAGGACTAGTAGTATGAGTAGTAGTAGTAGTAGGAGTAATAGTAGTAGTAGGAGTAGTAGTAGTAGTAGTAGTAGTAGTAGTAGTAGGAGTAGGAGTAGTAGGAGTAGTAGGACTAGTAGGACTAGTAGGACTAGTAGGAGTAATAGTAGTAGTAGTAGGAGTAGTAGGACTAGTAGTAGGACTAGTAGTATGAGTAGTAGTAGTAATAGTAGTAGTAGTAGTAGTTTTGTAGTAGTAGGAGTAGTAGTAGTTATAGTAGTAGGACTAGTAGGAGTAGTAGGAGGAGTAGTAGTAGTAGTAGTAGGACTAGTAGGAGTAGTAGGACTAGTAGTATGAGTAGTAGTAGGAGTAATAGTATTATTAGTAGTAGTGGTGCTAGATTACTTCTCCCTTAGAGACCCTATCATTCAGTGGCAGATGTCATAGACCTGCATAGCTATAGAATGTGATAATGGCAGTCATCTTGGTCAGGAATAAATAACCCTTCTTGTGTTCTATATCTAATTCTATGAGTTTTGCATCCAGCCTGAATTAGTGTGGTGTACCTGAAGAGGTTGAGGCTGAGGTCATGGAGGGCCATCCAGGACTCCCTCAGGTGCTTCATGTCCCTGAGGATGTGTACCCGGCCCTCCTCAGAGGTCCTCTCCAGCACCCCCTGTCCCTGAACCTCTGTCTGGTGCAGCTGCAGTTCCTTCTCTGGGAACTCACCTAGTGCCCTCTACAGGGTCGGAGGAAGAATAACAGGACAGGACGGGACTTAGGCTACGGCCACATAGACTTATGAAAACATATGAAAACAGCAACATATTGATCAGTGTCCGTTGCACCAAACCAGTGTCTACATGTGAAAACAGCCAGTTTCTATGATCTGTGGTTAAAAATATATATTTTAAAAGCTTCTCTGACATCACAGGGAAGGATTAACAGTAAAAAAAACAGTGCATTTTCAAAACATATAACAAGTTTCTAGCCAGAGGGGTATTTCTTGCTCCCCACGTCACCGCGAATCTCGTAGTGTTTGAAAATCACTGTTAAAATGTTTTCACTTTTGATGATGTCATCGGGTAGAACTTTTTATCTTTATAGGTCTTCAAAGCATTCTCATCTTTTTATTTAATCTTTATTTTACTAGGCAAGTTAGTTAAGAACAAATTCTTATTTACAATGGACGGCCTACAACAGCCACACCCAGACGACGCTGGGGCAATTGTGCACTACTCTATGGAGTCCCAATCACAGCCGGTTGTGATACAGCCTGGATTTGAACCAAGGTGTCTGTAGTGACACCACAACCACTGAGATGCGGTGCCTTAGACCGCTGCGCCACTCGGGAGCCCAATGCTTGGCTCGCTCGTCTATTCAGTACGCTGCAGCTAGCAACTGGAACGAACTGCAACAAACACTCAAACCGGACAGTTTTATCTTCATCTCTTCATTCAAAGACTCAATCATGGACACTAACTGACAGTTGTGGCTGCTTTGCGTAATGTATTGTTGTCTCTACTTTCTTGCCCTTTGTGCTGTTCTCTGTGCCCAACAATGTTTGTATCCTGTTTTGTGTTGCTACCATGCTGTGCTGTCATGTGTTGCTACCATGCTGTGTTGTCATGTGTTGCTACCATGCTGTGTTGTTGTCTAGGTCTCTCTTTATGTAGTGTTGTGTTGTCTCTCTTGTCGTGATGTGTGTTTGGTCCTATATTTGTATTAAATGTATATACATTTGAATCCCAGCCCCCCCGCAGGAGGCTTATTGCCTTCTGGTAAGCCATCATTGTAAATAAGAATTTGTTCTTAACTGACTTGCCTAGTTAAAAATAAAAAAATTAAAACAATTATACAAAACATAACAATTTGCCGTTTTCACATATGTTGACATTGGTATTGTGCTGGAGATACTGAAAATGAAGTTGAAAAGTGGTGGCGTTGCCCTTTAAGATAACAGACCAGTACCTCAGTCTTGTGCTGTCTGTTGTCCCATCAACATACTAACCTAGACATAACATACCATACGATACAAGAACATAACAGATAAATGTGGAAAGTCTGTACCTCGGCCTCTTGCTGTCTGTTGTCCAAGCTCCACTCCCCAGTAGAACTGCGGTAGGACTCCAGCTTCTGCCTCATAATCATCAACCACTTCTCCACGTTTAGCAGGCTCACGTGGAAACTCTCATGCCCCCCGATGCTCTCCTCACTCTCCTTCACCTTTACCTGACACAGAGAGAGACACATCCAAACATGAATGCACAAATACATGTGCCTGATTAACACTATAGTGCCAACCCTAACAGTACTGTTGACTGGGATATCTTCTTTTCACATTGTCCTTCCCAGCACGTTTCCAGAAACTATAATGAGGCGTAACCCCAGAATGCCTGGCAGCAGCGTAGCCTAGTGGTTAGAGCGCTGGACTAGTAACCGAAAGGTTGCAAGATCAAAACCCCGAGCTGACAAGGTACAAATCTGTCACTCTGCCCCTGAACAAGGCAGTTAATCCACTGTTCCTAGGCTGTCATTGAAAATAGGACTTTGTTCTTAACTTACTTGCCTAGTTAAATAAAGGAAAAAAACATTTTTAAAAAGCCCAGCTTGGCTCAGTAGCATGAAAAGGGTCTTTGTTAACCTTTTTCAGAACCTGTGAAGAATGGAGTTGCCGTCTCTCTCAGAGCCCTTCTTACCCTGACGGACTTGTAAAGGATTCTCCAGTCCCCGTAAAGCCTCTCAAACTGTGTCCTGTTAGCAGAGCTAGACGACACCAGAGTCTCCAGAGCTGTGATGTGGGCCTCACAGTCCTCCAAGTCCTTCTTGATCACCTGAGAGAGAGGACACAAGCAGTAGCTTATTAATAGTAAAACAAATGATCAATGCTTTATAAATGCTTTGCTTATATATGTATATGCTTCTCCTAGTACACACTGGAACTGGCTAGAGGAAACCAGTTTGAGAGACACAGGTGTAGATTACCGTGAGTACAGAATTAAATAGAACACTAGAATGGATGATGGTAACAAAACAGCCATCTTGGTCAGGAAAATGTTCATTCTAGAACCTGATCATATGTGGTAATATATTGTATGAAACAATGAACTTCATCATAGGATCTCCATGGCAGTGAGTGACCCACCCGTTGCTGGTCTGACTGGCTCTTCTTGGCCAGTATGTCTGGCTGGAGGCTGTCTGATGAGATCAGTCTCTCTCTCAGCAGGGTCAGCTTGTTCCTGATTGACTTGCAGGCGTCCCCAAAGTCCTTTGTCCTTGAGATCAAACCCTAAAAGAAAGGACATATCAGAAATTAGGGGTTGCATGTAAAATGTCACCCCAATAATGCACTACATTCAACCAGAGCCCTATTTATTTATTTATTTCACCTTTATTTAACCAGGTCGGCAAGTTGAGAACAAGTTCTCATTTACAATTGTGACCTGCCCAAGATAAAGCAAAGCAGTTCGACACATACAACAACACAGAGTAAAACAAACATACAGTCAATATACAGTATAAACAAGTCTATATACAACGTGAGCAAATGAGGTGAGATAAGGGAGGTAAAGGCAAAAAAGGCCATGGTGGCGAAGTAAATACAATACAGCAAGTAAAACACTGGAATGGTTGATTTGCAGTGGAAGAATGTGCAATGTAGAGATAGAAATAATGGGGTGCAAAGGAGCAAAATAAATAAATAAATAAATACAGTAGGGAAAGAGGTAGTTGTTTGGGATAAATTATAGATGGGCTAAGTACAGTAGAGGTCGACCGATTATGATTTTTCAACGCCGATACCGATACCAATTATTGGAGGACCAAAAAAGCCGATACCGATTAATCGTCCGTTTAATTTTTTACTTTTTTATAATGACAATTACAACAATACTGAATGAACACTTATTTTAACTTAATATAATACATCAATAAAATCAATTTAGCCTCAAGTAAATAATGAAACATGTTCAATTTGGTTTAAATAATGCAAAAACAAAGTGTTGGAGAAGAAATTAAAAGTGCAATATGTGCTATGTAAGAAAGCTAACATTTCAGTTCCTTGCTCAGAACATGAGAACATATGAAAGCTGGTGGTTCCTTTTAACATGAGTCTTCAATATTCCCAGGTAAGACATTTTAGGTTGTAGTTATTATAGGAATATTTCCCTCTATACCATTTGTATTTCATTAACCTTTGACTATTGGATGTTCTTATAGGCACTTTAGTATTGCCAGTGTAACAGTATAGCTTCCGTCCCTCTCCTCGCTCCTCTCTGGGCTCGAAGCAGCAACACAACGACAACAGCCACCATCGAAGCAGCGTTATCCATTCAGAGCAAGGGGAACAACTACTAAAAGGCTCAGAGCGAGTGACGTTTGAAACGCTATTAGCGCGCGCTAACTAGCTAGCCATTTCACTTCGGTTACACCAGCATCATCTCGGGAGTTGATAGGCTTGAAGTCATAAACAGCGCAATGCTTGACGCACGAAAGTGCTGTTTGAATGAATGTTTACACGCCTGCTTCTGCCTACCACCGCTCAGTCAGATGCTTGTATGCTCAGTAAGATTATATGCAATGCAGGACACGCTAGATAATATCTAGTAATATCATCAACCATGTGTAGTTAACTAGTGATTATGATTGATTGTTTTTTATAAGATAAGTTTAACGCTAGCTAGCAACTTACCTTGGCTTACTGCATTCGCGGAACAGGCAGTCTCCTCGTGGAGTGCAACGAGAGAGAGGCAGGTCGTTATTGCGTTGGACTAGTTAACTGTAAGGTTGCAAGATGGATCCCCCGAGCTGACAAGGTGAAAATCTGTCTTTCTGCCCCTGAACAAGGCAGTTAACCCACCGTTCCTAGGCCGTCATTGAAAATAAGAATGTGTTCTTAACTGACTTGCCAAGTTAAATAAAGGTAAAAAAAACTAAACAAAATGTATTTAGTTTTTATTTATTTCTAAATTGGCAAATAGGCGCCCAAAAATACCGATTTCCGATTGTTATGAAAACGGCCCTAATTAATCGGCCATTCCGATTAATCGGTCAACCTCTAATGTACAGGTGCAGTAATCTGTGAGCTGCTCTGACAGCTGGTGCTTAAAGCTAGTGAAGGGGATAAGTGTTTCCAGTTTCAGAGATTTTTGTAGTTCGTTCCAGTCATTGGCAGCAGAGAACTGGAAGGAGAGGCGGCCAAAGGAAGAATTGGTTTTGTAGGTGACCAGAGAGATATACCTGCTGGAGCGCGTGCTACAGTTGGGTGCTGCTATGGTAACCAGCAAGCTGAGATAAGGGGGGACTTGGCTTTCGAAGAACTTAGAAAGGCAGGGTAGGGTAGATATAGGTCTGTAGCAGTTTGGGTCAAGAGTGTCCCCCCCCTTTGAAGAGGAGGATGACCGCAGCTGCTTTCCAATCTTTGGGAATCTCAGACAACACGAAAGAGAGGTTGAACAGGCTAGTAATAGGGGTGGCAACAATTTTGGCAGATAGTTTTAGAAAGAAAGGGTCCAGATTGTAAAGCCCGACTGATATGAAGGGGTCCAGATTTTGCGGCACTTTCAGAACATCAGCTGACTGGATTTGGGAGAAGGAGAAATGGGGAAGGCTTGGGCAAGTTGCTGTGGGGGGGTGCAGTGCTGTTGACCGGGGTGTCTGGGAGGAGGTGTTCTTATTCTCCATGGACTTTACAGTGTCCCAGAACTTTTTTGAGTTTGTTTTGCAGGAAGTACATTTCTGCTTGAAGAAGCTCGCCTTGGCTTTTCTAACTGCCAGTGTGTATTGGTATTGAAAAGTTGCATATCACGGGGGCTGTTGAATGCGAATGCAGAACGCCACAGGATGTTTTTGTGTTGGTTAAGGGCAGTCAGGTCTGGAGAGAACCATGGGCTATATCTGTTCCTGGTTCTAAATTTCTTGAATGGGGCATGCTTAGTTAAGATGGTGAAGAAGGCATTTAAAAAAAATAACCAGGCATCCTCTACTGACGGGATGAGATCAATATCCTTCCAGGATACCCTGGCCAGGTCGATTAGAAAGGCCTGCTCGGGGATCACGTGACCCTTGAACGAGATGGCCGCATGAACTAAAAGCTCCGCACAAGTAGTTTCCAATTCCTAATCTTACCTCCACTCCAAGTTCACACTCATTTAGCTTTTGTAAGAAAAAGTCATGGCGGCTATAAAAGGCGACACTACAGGAGACATTTTTACCCGGACTCGAGTATTAGCGACGGAAAAAGCCTCCAAGAAGAAGCTAGCTTCAGAAAAAACTAGCGCCATTAGCCAGGAGCAAGAGAACCCGCTCCCCCACGAGGCACAACGAATGCCAACCTCGCACTCTGTCGAAGACATCCTCTCTGAGTTGAGATCCCAACGTACAGAACTAAACACCAAATTAGATGCCATTAACTCTCAGCTCAGTGCGATAGGGGGCGCGGCGACAATCCTGGAAAACGCTTTGCTTGACATCAACAACAAGATAACCATAAACGCGGGGCGCCTGGACGAGGCAGAGGGGCAAATCCTATCCATGGAAAACTTATTGACAGATGCCATGGAAACAATTGCATATGCTAAAAAGAAAATCGAGCATCTGGAAGAGAAAACAGAGGACCTGGAAAACAGGGGGCGAAGGAATAATTGTTTTCTATTCAATCTGGGCGAAAAAGAAGAGGGAAACATGCCACTGATCCGCTACCGGCAAGACAAACTTCCCGAGTGGCTCCACCTGCCCACCGACAGGCCCATAGAACTCGAGAGAGCTCACCGAGCACTGAGGCCCCCACCAGCAGCCAGACAACCACCGCGCCCAATCACCATACGTTTCCTGAGATTCACCGACAAGGAACGAGTCCTACAGGCGGCAAAAAACAACACCATCACAGTGGGAAACGCCAAACTCGCTTTACACCAGGACCTGTCAGCTGGAATACGCCGAAAGTGCCGAGAATTTGACGAAGCGAAGAAATACTCCATTGACCGAGGCATCTTCAGGGGATTCAAATACCCAAACGAGCTCAGGATTCTTCACCAAGGAGCCTTGCGACACTTCAAAACTCCCGAAGAGGCAAAACGTTTTTTGAAAGACAATCCTGGCCAATGAGAAACAGACCAATGACTAAATGCGATTAATGCCATTACTAAAGGAGGTAAGACGACATATAGCCGATATCCAGAGACCCACCCCCTAAATGTCATTATAGCCGTCCAATTTATATTTATTTTCCTTTAACTGAGAGGGATGGGCTGTATAGCCTAACCTAGGCCTACTAATGTTTCAGCCTACTTTCATTTCCCTGTTTTTTTTGTTGTTGCTATAATTACCTGGGGTTCCCTATGACCCTTGGGGGAGGTATATGTAGGCTGGGCTATTGATTTTATTTTTCTCCCCTCTTTTAATGTGGTCTGGACGAGGGCAACTGTGTTATTTACTCAATGCGGGGTGGAGAGGATGAGGCATTTCTTTGGTGGGGAGAGGGAGATGTTGTGCGTTGCTAACTATTCCCGGTTTTTGTTTTATTCGGAACACAGAATTGAGACTGAGCGGGGGGGTAATAGATCCAACGGGATGTGTCGAGTTGTTTGGGAACTCGGCTGGGGTGTTCAGAGATTATTATTTTATGTACACCATTTATTTTCCTTTTATGTGAACGCAGCTGTAATTACTATCCACTTTTACCCAGAGATGACTTGCACTAAAGTTTGATTACTGCTCGATGATGACTAGTACCTTAAATCTATTGACATGGAACTGCCATGGTCTAGGGCATGCAATAAAACGAAAAAAGATACTATGTGCTCTAAAAAGGAAAAAGCAGACATTGCGCTATTACAAGAGACACACCTCTGTGATGCTGAACATGCCAAACTCCGCAGAGCTTGGGTGGGACAGGTGTATTTCTCATCTTTCAAATCAAACAGTAGAGGCACAGCCATACTTATCCATAAAAATGTTCCATTCATAATAGACAAAAACATATCTGATCCGGAGGGGAGATTTATTTTGATAACTGGGTCACTATATGGTCAACCAATTACTATATTAAACATATACGCCCCTAACACAGATACTCCTGCCTTCATGTCAAAAATGATAACCCTGTTCAATGAGCATTGTGTCTCCTTTGGTGTGGTGGCCGGAGATTTTAATTGTACCCTTAAAAAATCATCTCAAGTCCCCACCACAAATCCTAGATCTGCAAAGATGTTGAACTCTCTTACTAAAGAGATGGGACTGATAGATATCTGGAGAGAGAATAATAGCTCATCTATGGACTATACATACTACTCTAATGTCCATAACACCTACTCCCGTATAGATTACATTTTTATCCCAAAGAGTTTTATAAATTCAGCTACTTGTACAATCGGACCCATAGCACTTTCAGATCACGCCTTTGTCCACCTCCGCTTTGACCTCTACAAAAACATCCCGAGGTCAAAGAGCTGGAAATTCAACACCTCCATGCTATCAAATAACGAGTTCCATACATTGGTAACTACATGGATAGACAACTACACACAAGACAATAAAGATTCTCCTGTTTCTCCGGCCACAATGTGGGACGCTGCTAAAGCCACACTAAGAGGTCATCTAATTGCACATGCTTCCTCTAAGAAAAAAGCAATGGAAGCACACAGGCTAGATCTTGACAGCGAGCTGGAATGCTGTGAAAAAATACATAAACAATCCCTAGACAGCACCTCCTGGAGTCATCTTAAAGCAGCCAAAGCCAAACTGAATTTGGACTACACTCGGGAGATAAAAAAAAGGTTTTCTTTACTAAACAGAAATACCATGAGTATAGCAATAGGCCCAGTAGATTGCTTGCTTACCAATTAAAAAAGGAGCAGTCAGAGCGTACAATCATGGCTATCCGAACAGCAGAGGACGAGGTCACATATGACCCAAAAAAGATAAATTTAACTTTTCATGATTTTTACTGCAAACTATATACCTCTGAGAGAAAACACACAGAGGCAGAACTCCACTCTTTCCTAGAGGGAATCTCGCTACCTAAAATATCAGAGACCGACCAGGAAGATCTCAACTCCCCCTTCACTCCTGAGGAGATCCTGGAGGCAATTACCTCCATGCCACCTAATAAGTCCCCAGGCCCAGATGGATTCCCCAGAGAGTTCTACAAAGCTTTTTGGCCCCAGCTCAGCCCTATCTTCATGCCAATGCTGGAGGATTTTTGCAAAAACGGAGTTCTCCCAGACTCAATGCACACAGCTCGCATTACAGTGTTGCTAAAAAAGGACAAGGACCCCCTATCCTGCTCGTCCTTCTGGCCCATAAGCTTGCTGGATTTCGACTATAAAATAATTACCAAATTGCTCGCCAAAAGACTAAACACTCTTCTTCCCAAAATAATAAAAGCGGATCAAACTGGATTTATTAGAGAGATACTCTTCTGATAACATTCGCCGTCTTTTTGATATTATTGATCAAGTAAACGCACAAAAGACCCCTGTCCTGCTGGCTTCACTGGATGCTGAGAAGGCGTTTGACAGGATGGAGTGGAGCTTTCTGTTTTCAGTCTTAGAAAAGTTCAATATGGGCCCAAATTTTATTAAATGGATCAAATCACTATACTCTCATCCAAATGCCATGGTGACTACTAATGGACTGAACTCTGACAGATTCCCTCTGGAACGGGGCACAAGACAAGGGTGCTCGCTGTCCCCCGCTGCTCTACTTGTTGGGGGCGAAGCCTCTGGCAGAGCTGATAAGGAGCAATCCAAGTATTATGGGTGTTTCTGCAGGTGGCCTGCAGCACAAGATTTCGCTTTACGCGGATGATGTCTTGCTCTACATATCCAACCCTGAGAAATCCCTCCCTCTCATTTTAGACACAATTGCTCAGTATGGCAAGTTTTCAGGTTATAAGATCAATTTTAACAAATCCACTGTCTGCCCTCTCAATATTACACTCACCAGCTCTATGAAGACACTTTGTCCTTTCCAATGGAAGACACAGGGGTTTCAATACCAGATCTGAATAGCCTTTTTAAGGAAAATGATCTTCCACTTCTGGATCGAATCAAGAACGATCTCCAAACCTGAATCTCCCTCCCAATTAGCTTAGTAGGAAGAATTAATGTAATCCGTATGAACGTCCTCCCTAGACTGAACTACTTATTTCAGATGCTCCCATGCTATCTCCCAGTTTCCTTCTTCAAAACAACTAACCAAAGCATCACCAAATTTATATGGGGCAATAAAAAACCCAGGATCAAGTTTTCCACTTTATCAAAACCGGAATCTAAAGGTGGTCTTGCCCTTCCCTCCCTTCAATTGTACTACTGGTCTGCCCAAATCCGCAACATGCTAACATGGATCACAAACAGACAAGAGTCAACGTGGATTCAGATAGAAGCCCAATCCTGTGGTGCATTGCCCTTAAGCTCAATTATATTCATTAATAACTTTAGTGAAGTGGGCAACATAGCCAAAACCTTTGCGATTTACAGCACCCTACTAGCGTGAAGGGACTGTAAGAAATACCTGGGCATTTCCTCCCAAATATGTTCTCATTCGCCTATAGTAGGCAACCCAGACTTGCCAAAAGCCCTGAGGGATGCCAACTTTAATCTTTGGCATACTCTAGGAATCAGGACCTTTTCAGACCTATTTCATCAGAAAACCACTACACTGAAATCCTTTCAATAGCTCTGCAGTGAAGTCGATGTGCCAAGATCCCATTTTTTAAAATCTATTCAAATTAGACATGTAATTTCCTCATTTACCTCCAAGAGGAGGTTTAGAACTCGAATGAAGTTGAAACCCTTCTTGTCACAGCACAATCCATTAAAGGCAAAATATCTTACATCTATAGACTCCTTTCTGAGAAAGGAAGCTCCTCCTTTACTCCTTTGAAAATAATCTGGGAAAAGGACCTTGGTCTGACTATCAGTGATGAGTTATGGGCGGAGGTTTGCGACAGGGTATACTGCTCCTCTACCAGTGTAAAAATGAAAGATTCTAATGACAAATTGTTGTACAAATTTTATTATACTCCTTTGAGACTCCATAGAATGAAAACAGATATGTCTCCCAACTGTAAAAGATGTACCTCTGAAAGTGGAACCTATATGCATGTATTTTGGAGCTGTAGGGAGATTGCCAGATTCTGGCAATCTGTACATACTGCTGCACAGAAAATACTAGAGGTACAGTTTGATATGACCCCGTGTATCTATCTTCTTAATGCCCAGCAGGACTTTGTTCTTGATCCTGACAGAGAAAATTTGCTCATGACTATTACATACTTTGCTAAGAAATGTATTCTTCTATTGTGGGCCTCTAATACCCCCCCTACATTTAAAATGTGGATTGACCAGATTGTTGACTTTCTTCCTCTTGAAAAGCTCACTTATGACCTCCACAAGAGTCAGCCCAAGTTTGATAGACTCTGGACTCCACTATTCAACTATATTTCAAACTGGACAGAGTGAACGGGGTGACTAGGGAAATGTGCAGATACATGTTGTGTAAGGTACTGTAAAACCTAAAAACGAATTATTGGCTCTTCGTCTCAGCGAAGGCTTGAAATAGCTGATAAGAACCTTGATAGTGCTGCTGCAAGTGTTGTGTTTTTTTTGTGTTTTTATTTTAATTTAGTTTTTGAGTACGTGTGCGTATGTGTGTGTGTGTGTGTGTGTGTGTGTGTGTGTGTGTGTGTGTGTGTGTGTGTGTGTGTGTGTGTGTGTGTGTGTGTGTGTGTGTGTGTGTGTGTGTGTGTGTGTGTGTGTGTGTGTGTGTGTATGTATGTATATATATATATGTACCAAGGAAAATATATAGATTAAGAAAAATAAATACTTTTATTTGACTTTATCATTCATTTTAATTGTATTTTAATTTTTTCAAATGTATTATTATTTTTTGACTTTTTCTTTTTTTAAAGCCTGTCACATCTGTGAATGTGGAATGTGTTTTGTTGGTTGATTGAAAAACAAGAAAACTTAATAAAACTTTAAACTGAAAAAAGAAAGGCCTGCTCGCTGAAGTGTTTCAGGAAGCGTTTGACAGTGATGAGTGGAGGTCGTTTGACCGCTGACCCATTACGGATGCAGGCAATGAGGCAGTGATCGCTGAGATCTTGGTTGAAAACAGCAGAGGTGTATTTAGAGGGCAAGTTGGTTAGGATGATATCTATGAGGGTGCCCGTGTTTACGGCTTTGGGGTGGTACCTGGTAGGTTCATTGATAATTTGTGTGAGATTGAGGGCATCAAGCTTAGATTGTAGGATGGCTGGGGTGTTAAAAGCATGTTCCAGTTTAGGTCGCCTAGCAGCACGAGCTCTGAAGATAGATGGGGGGCAATTAGTTCACATATGGTGTCCAGAGCACAGTTGGGGGCAGAAGGTGGTCTATAGCAGGCGGCAACGGTGAGAGAGGTGGATTTTCAAAAGTAGAAGTTCAAATTGTTTGGGTACAGACCTGGATAGTAGGACAGAACTCTGCAGGCTATCTCTGCAGTAGATTGCAACACCGCCCCCTTTGGCCGTTCTATCTGGTCTGAAAATGTGGTAGTTAGGGACGAACATTTCAGAATTTTTGGTGGTCTTCCTAAGCCAGGATTCAGACACAGCTAGAACATCCGGGTTGGCAGAGTGTGCTAAAGCAGTGAATAAAGCAAACTTAGGCAAACTTAGGGAAGAGGCTTCTAATGTTAACCAAGGCTATTACGGTTACAGAAGTCATCAAAAGAGAGGGCCTGGATTCACCTCTACATCACCAGAGGAACAGAGGAGGAGTAGGATAAGGGTACGGCTAAAAGCTATCAGAATTGGTCTATGACAAACACACACACACCACACCACACACCTGCAGTCTTGCTTTCCTCTGCAGCAGCTGGTTGTGCAGTAACTCCCTTTTCCTCACAGTGTCTTTGAGCGCTGTCATTAGACTCTCTGCACTGTCTGAGCCGAACACTGAACACAGCAGATCTCTCTTCAACAGCATCAAACGCAAACGCTCCTGCAGCTGCAGACTGTGCTTCAGCAACCTCTGTAGGGGGAATGAGCGAAATAGGGAAAGACAGTGAGGGGGAAAAAAAAATATATATATATATATATGCAGGAGATAAATCAAGAAAAGTGTAAGTGTGTAGATGGAAGACAGTAAAAGAGGGGATATTGAAAGGGGAAGGAGAGAAAAAAGGGGGAGATACAAAGAAATATAACGATTTAAGAGGGAACAAACCATAGATGAAAGCTATGTGTAGTAGAAATATGTGCCTCTAGTAGATATGAAGAAATGTGTGATCTATCTTCTTTTTCACAGATCAGGGATTGATTGAGCTCCCTGACCTCTGCTGTCATTACTCCCATATCTGGAGGAGAGTTTATATTAGGAGGAAGGCATTTTCTGATGGAGAAGGCTAGGACGCGTGTGAAAGAAAAAATGACATACTTACCTGATTTGGTGGATATTAATAGTAAACTATTATATATTTAACTTAGAGTAAGACTGGCCTGCTAATGCTGAGTTTTATGGTGTCCCTCTAGCTTCCTGCAGCTAGTCTGGGTGTCGAGGACATGGGTTTTACTAGAGATAGCTTGAAGCTGACAATTGATTATGTCTTGGTGATAAAAAATAAAAAAACAGACACATTCCAGTCTATCAATAGTGGTGCATGTGAGACATATGTCTCTGGTCTAACTGGGCATTCTATAGATGAGATGTGTGTGTGTCCCCGAGATAGAGATAGCCTGGAGGAATAGAACAAACATTCCATTGTTGGTTCTCATTCTTGCATCTGGGAAACATCTGGGAAATTAGCATGGAGGAGTAGAAGGACAGGATGAACCCAGGTTGGGTTATGGTGCTCAATCTGCACGGGGAGGGAGGGGGGGGGCAGCCATGGTTGAAGCAGTTTTAGGTTTTGTATATAATGACCCGGTATTCTCTGTATGATACAGACTCTCAGTCTGACAGTCAAGACTGTTGGGTTGTCAGTTTCATTATTGCAATAATTCATCGATATTAAATAAAGATGATTGTTTGAAGAAATTACCAAGTCTCTCTCAGTAATGAATTTCCACGACATGTGTCCCAAACTGCACCCTGGTCAAAAATAGTGCACCAAATAGAGAATACGGTGCTATTTGGGACGCATTCTAAGCCAATCTCTGTCCAGTTCCAGTACTGTATGTAGGGCTGATTACATTTCCCTAGCTGGCATAATTAAGGTATCATGAATACTGAAGATCTGATTTTCTCTTTTCATTATCATCTCCAGGCCTTAAGCGCCACAGTTACTACTGAGATTCAGACATTAATGTCCCCCCTTATGAACACAATCCTGGTTTAGCGGTTTGATTGACGGGAGTGACTCTTAATGTAAATATGAGTTAAACTTTGTCTCTATGCATTTTACTTTACTGTATTAAAATGATGTTGTTGTTTGTTTATGTCCTGCGGGCCACTGTCTGTCCATGCACCTCTGTTATTGTTTTTACTTTGTGGATGAAAGGTGCATCCAGCAGTGTGTAAAACATTACTGCTGTACATCTTCTGCTGTTCAACAGTTTGTTGTTGTAATATCCGAAACGGACATGGCAGTTTCACCATTAAGAATTCCAGTTTTAAGCCTGGTGGAATAATAGTTGATTAAAATCTATAGCAGTCTGCAGTGTGCTGTTCCTACCTGGATGTTCTGCACCAGCATGGCGACGTGTGAGAACTCAGACACTTCAGCAGAAGACTCCAACACTTGAGAGACAACCTGACTCCACTGAGAGAATCCATGCAGAGGGTCCTGCAGCACTTGTCTCAGCCCAAACTCTGACTCCACACATAGCTTCATAGTACGACACTTCACACTGCACGAGGACAAAGGAAATGAGCATAAGACCGGTTAGATATGGTGCTTTTCATGCAAAGACCAAGATTGCTGAAGAGATTGTTTTTAAATATTGTCTTTCACACTGAGTCAGAGGAAAAACTCAGCTTGTACATATTTTTTTTAGGTAAGTAACTTTACATGAATTAAAGAAATATGTACTAGTGTTGGGGGGTAAGCAGATTTTCATACCGTGGTATACGGTATTACAGGCAGTGAACACAAGGGGCGCTACAAAAAGAAAGAAGCTATATACAAACAATTTTGTTTTTACGCACAAAACTAATTTAGGCAGCAAGGATCTTGATCCAGGAGCTAGCCACTCCAGATTCATAGCTGGACCCGAGCTGGATATAATTTATATCTTACATGATTAACTTATAAGCAGTGGTGTAGCACACACTCCCTGAGCATTAGGGTATTGAAAATCATCCCATCCGTATTTCAAAAATACCCCTGTATACGGTGTTGGGTTGTACTTTTAAATACTTGCTACACCAGAAGTTAATGGTTACATGTATGAGGAATGTACAGTACCAGTCAAAAGTTTGGACACACCTACTCATTCAAGACTCTTTCTTTATTTTACTATTTTCTAATAATAGAGAACATATCAAAACTATGACATAACATGGAATCATGTAGTACCCAAAAAATTGGTAAACAAATCTAAACATATTTTATATTTGAGATTCTTCAAAGTAGCCACCCTTTGCCTTGACGACAGCTTTGCAAACTATTGGCATTCTCTCAACCAGCTTCATGAGGTAGTCACCTGGAATGCATTTCAAATAACAGGTGTGCCTTGTTAACCTGTTCAACCTATGGGGGCGCTATGTCATTATTGGATAAAAAGACGTGCCCGTTTTAAGCGCAATATTTTGTCACGAAAAGATGCTCGACTATGCATGGAATTGACAGCCTTGGAAAGACAAAACTCTGACGTCTCCAAAACTGCAAAGATATTACCTGTGAGTGCCCCAGAACTAATGCAACAGGCGAAACCAAGATGAAGTTCCATACAGGAAATGCCCCAGATTCTGAAGGCGCTGTGTTCCAATGTCTCCTTATATGGCTGTGAATGCGCCAGGAATGAGCCTGCGGTTTCTGTCTATTCCCCGAGGTGTCTGCAGCATTGTGACGCGTTTGGAGGCATATCATTGGAAGATTGACCATAAGAGACTACATTTACCTGGTGTCCCGCCCGGTGTCCTGTGTGCGTAATCTGTAGGTCCATGCGCGTTCCATTTCTTCAGAAGAGAAAGTAAAATGCCACGATGAATTTTATCGTCGATAGATATGTGAAAAACACCTTGAGGATTGATTCGAAACATCGGTTTGCCATGTTTCTGTCGATATTATGGAGTTAATTTGGAAAAAAGTTTTAATGACTTAATATATATATATTTTTTTTCTCTCTCCCCAAATGTGATGAACAAAACGGAGCGATTAGTCGACACAAATAATATTTTTTGTAAAAACGGAAAATTTGCTATCTAACAAAGTCTCCTCTTTGAAAACATCTGAAGTTCTTCAAAGGTAAATTATTTTATTTGAATTCTTTTCTGTTTTTTGTGGAAAATGTTGCATGCTGAATGCTAACGCTAAATGGTACGTTAGCCATCAATACTGTTACACAAATGCTTGTTTTGCAATGGTTGAGAAGCATATTTTGAAAATCTGAGATGACAGTGTTGTTAACAAAAGGCTAAGCTTGAGAGCAAATAGATTAATTACATTTCATTTGCGATTTTCATGAATAGTTAACATTGTGTTATGCTAATGAGCTTGCAGATAGATTTACACAATCCTGGATACAGGTTTTTTTTTTTTTCGTAGCTAAACGTGATGCAGAAAACGGAGCGATTTGTCCTAAACAAATAATCTTTCAGGAAAAACTGAACATTTGCTATCTGAGAGTCTCCTCATTGAAAACATCTGAAGTTCTTCAAAGGTAAATGATTTTATTTGAATGCTTTTCTGGTTTTTGTGGAAAATGTTGCATGCTGAATGCTAACGCTAAATGGTACGTTAGCCATCAATACTGTTACACAAATGCTTGTTTTTCAATGGTTGAGAAGCATATTTTGAAATTCTGAGATGACAGTGTTGTTAACAAAAGGCTAAGCTTGAGAGCAAATAGATTAATTTCATTTCATTTGCGATTTTCATGAATAGTTAACGTTGCGTTATGGTAATGAGCTTGAGGCTGTAGTCATGATACCGGATCCGGGATGGCTCGACGCAAGAAGTTAAAAGTTAATTTGTGGAATTTCTTTCCTTCTTAATGAGTTTGAGTCAATCAGTTGTGTTGTGACAAGGTAGGGGATAGTCCATATTATGGCAAGAACAGCTCAAATAAGCAAAGAGAAACGCCAGTCCATCATTACTTTAAGACATGAAGGTCAGTAAATCTGGAAAATTTGTGCAGTCTCAAAAAATATCAAGCTCTATGATGAAACTGGCTCTCATGAGGACCGCCACAGGAAAGGAAGACCCAGAGTTACCTCTACTGCAGAGGATACATTCATTAGAGTTACCAGCCTCAGAAAATGCAGCAAAAATAAATGCTTCAGAGTTCAAGTAACAGACACATCTCAACATCAACTGTTCAGAGGAGACTGTGTGAATCAGGCCTTCATGGTTGAATTGCTGCAAAGAAGCCACTACTAAAAATGGCACCGTAAGAAATGTCAGCAGTTTTATGGGCACCCAACAAATTGTGGATTATGTGGTTTTTTTTTAACGTTATTTGTAACTTACTTTGTACATAATGTTTCTGCAACCGTATCTTACAGCAAAAAAAGCTTTTGGATATCAGGACAGCGATCACTCACCTCGGATTAGACAAAGAGCTTCTGGATATCAGGACAGCGATCACTCACCTCGGATTAGACAAAGAGCTTCTGGATATCAGGACAGCAATCACTTACCTCGGTTTAGACAAAGAGCTTCTGGATATCAGGACAGCGATCACTCACCTCGGATTAGACAAAGAGCTTCTGGACATCAGGACAGCGATCACTCACCTCGGATTAGACAAAGAGCTTCTGGATATCAGGACAGTGATCACTCACCTCGGATTAGACAAAGAGCTTCTGGATATCAGGACAGCGATCACTCACCTCGGATTAGACAAAGAGCTTCTGGACATCAGGACAGCGATCACTCACCTCGGATTAGACAAAGAGCTTCTGGACATCAGGACAACGATCACTCACCTCGGATTAGACAAAGAGCATCTGGACATCAGGACAGCGATCACTCACCTCGGATTAGACAAAGAGCTTCTGGACATCAGGACAGCGATCACTTACCTCGGATTAGACAAAGAGCTTCTGGATATCAGGACAGCGATCACTCACCTCGGATTAGACAAAGAGCTTCTGGACATCAGGACAGCGATCACTCACCTCGGATTAGACAAAGAGCTTCTGGACATCAGGACAGCGATCACTTACCTCGGATTAGACAAAGAGCTTCTGGACATCAGGACAGGGATCACTCACCTCGGTTTAGACAAAGAGCTTCTGGATATCAGGACAGCGATCACTCACCTCGGATTAGACAAAGAGCTTCTGGATATCAGGACAGCAATCACTTACCTCGGTTTAGACAAAGAGCTTCTGGATATCAGGACAGCGATCACTCACCTCGGATTAGACAAAGAGCTTCTGGACATCAGGACAGCGATCATTCACCTCGGATTAGACAAAGAGCTTCTGAATATCAGGACAGCGATCACTCACCTCGGATTAGACAAAGAGCTTCTGGATATCAGGACAGCGATCACTCACCTCGGATTAGACAAAGAGCTTCTGGACATCAGGACAGCGATCACTCACCTCGGATTAGACAAAGAGCTTCTGGACATCAGGACAGCGATCACTTACCTCGGATTAAACTACGATTTGTTTTGCACAAAACATTCTCCAAACACCTGGCAGGGCCGCGATCACCGTTATTTGCAAGAGGAAGCGACACAGGTACAGAAGACAAAGAACCGGATGCCTGGTCAAGACCCAGAAAAGGCGAGTGTGAAAGCTGCCGTTACCGTCAATACTACTCGCCAATGTGCATTCATTGGACAATAAACTAGACGAGGTACGATCACGACTATCCTACCAACGAGACATCAAAAACTGTAATATCTTATGTTTCACGGAATCGTGGCTGAATGACGACATGGATATTCAGCTAGCGAGATACATGCTACACCGGCAAGATAGAACAGCACACTCCTTGTAAGACGAGGGGGGTCTGTGCATATTTGTAAACAACAGCTGGTGCACAAAATCTAAGGAAGTCTCTAGATTTTGCTCGCCTGAAGTAGAGTATATTGTGATAAATTGCAGGCCACACTACTTGCCTAGAGTTCTCAGCTATACTTTCATGGCTGTTTATTTACCACCACCAATAACCCAGAGGCGGTGCTCCTAGGTTGGTGCTTTCAAAGGCTGGTAATGGCTCACATCAACACCATTATCCCAGAAACCCTAGACCCACTCCAATTTCCATACCGCCCAAACAGATTCCCAGATAATACAATCTCTATTGCACTCCACACTGCCCTTTCCCACCTGGACAAAAGGAACACTTATGTGAGAATGCTATTCATTGACGACAGCTCAGCGTTCAACACCATCGTACCCTCAAAGTTCATCACTAAGCTAAGGATCCTGGGACTAAACACCTCCCTCTGCAACTGGATCCTGGACTGCCTGACAGGCCGCACCCAGGTTGTGAGGGTAGGTAGCAACACATCTGCCACGCTGATCCTCAACACTGGAGCTCCCCAGGGATGTGTTCTCAGTCACCTCCTGTACTCCCCGTTCACCCACGACTGCATGGCAGGCATGACTCCAACACCATCATTAAGTTTGCAGACGACACAACAGTGGTAGGCCTGATCACCGACAACGACGAGACAGCCTATAAGGAGGAAGTCAGAGACCTGGCTGGGTGGTGCCAGAATAACAACCTATCCCTCAACGTAACCAAGACTAAGGAGATTTTTTTTTATTTATTTCACCTTTATTTAACCAGGTAGGCTAGTTGAGAACAAGTTCTCATTTGCAACTGCGACCTGGCCAAGATAAAGCATAGCAGTGTGAACAGACAACACAGAGTTACACATGGAGTAAACAATTAACAAGTCAATAACACAGTAGAAAAAAGGGGGAGTCTATATACAATGTGTGCAAAAGGCATGAGGAGGTAGGGGAATAATTACAATATTGCAGATTAACACTGGAGTGATAAATGATCAGATGATCATGTACAGGTGGAGATATTGGTGTGCAAAAGAGCAGGAAAGTAAATAAATAAAAACTGTGGGGATGAGGTAGGTGAAAATGGGTGGGCTATTTACCAATAGATTATGTACAGCTGCAGCGATCGGTTAGCTGCTCAGATAGCTGATGTTTGAAGTTGGTGAGGGAGATAAAGTCTCCAACTTCAGCGATTTTGCAATTCGTTCCAGTCACAGGCAGCAGAGTACTGGAACAAAAGGCGGACGAATGAGATGTTGGCTTTAGGGATGATCAGTGAGATACACCTGCTGGAGTGCGTGCTACGGATGGGTGTTGCCATCGTGACCAGTGAACTGAGATAAGGCGGAGCTTTACCTAGCATGGACTTGTAGATGACCTGGAGCCAGTGGGTCTGGCGACGAATATGTAGCGAGGGCCAGCCGACTAGAGCATACAAGTCGCAGTGGTGGGTAGTATAAGGTGCTTTAGTGACAAAACGGATGGCACTGTGATAAACTGCATCCAGTTTGCTGAGTAGAGTGTTGGAAGCGATTTTGTAGATGACATCGCCAAAGTCGAGGATCGGTAGGATAGTCAGTTTTAATAGGGTAAGCTTGGCAGCGTGAGTGAAGGAGGCTTTGTTGCGGAATAGAAAGCCGACTCTTGATTTGATTTTCGATTGGAGATGTTTGATATGGGTCTGGAAGGAGAGTTTGCAGTCTAGCCAGACACCTAGGTACTTATAGGTGTCCACATATTCAAGGTCGGAACCATCCAGTGTGGTGATGCTAGTCGGGCATGCGGGTGCAGGCAGCGATCGGTTGAAAAGCATGCATTTGGTTTTACTAGCGTTTAAGAGCAGTTGGAGGCCACGGAAGGAGTGTTGTATGGCATTGAAGCTCGTTTGGAGGTTAGATAGCACAGTGTCCAATGATAAAGTATATAGAATGGTGTCGTCTGCGTAGAGGTGGATCAGGGAATCGCCCGCAGCAAGACCAACATCTTTGATATATACAGAGAAAAGAGTCTGCCAGAGGACCGGACAGCATGCCCTCCGATTTGACACACTGAACTCTGTCTGCAAAGTAATTGGTGAACCAGGCAAGGCAGTCATCCGAAAAACCGAGGCTACTGAGTCTGCCGATAAGAATCTGGTGATTGACAGAGTCGAAATCCTTGGCAAGGTCGATGAAGACTGCTGCACAGTACTGTCTTTTATCGATGGCGGTTATGATGTCGTTTAGTACCTTGAGTGTGGCTGAGGTGCACCCGTGACCGGCTCGGAAACCAGATTGCATAGCGGAGAAGGTACGGTGGGATTCGAGATGGTCAGTGACCTGTTTGTTGACTTGGCTTTCGAAGACCTTAGATAGGCAGGGCAGAATGGATATAGGTCTGTAACAGTTTGGGTCCAGGGTGTCTCCCCCTTTGAAGAGGGGATGACTGCAGCAGCTTTCAATCCTTGGGGATCTCAGACGATATGAAAGAGAGGTTGAACAGGCTGGTAATAGGGGTTGCGACAATGGCGGCGGATAGTTTCAGAAATAGAGGGTCCAGATTGTCAAGCCCAGCTGATTTATACGGGTCCAGGTTTTGCAGCTCTTTCAGAACATCTGTTATCTGGATTTGGGTAAAGGAGAACCTGGAGAGGCTTGGGCGAGGAGCTGCGGGGGCCGGAGCTGTTGGCCGAGGTAGGAGTGGCCAGGCGGAAGGCATGGCCAGCCGTTGAGAAATGCTTGTTGAAGTTTTCGAAAATCATGGATTTGTCAGTGGTGACCGTGTTCCCTAGCCTCAGTGCAGTGGGCAGCTGGGAGGAGGTGCTCTTGTTCTCCATGGACTTCACAGTGTCCCAGAACTTTTGGAGTTGGAGCTACAGGATGCAAACTTCTGCCTGAAGAAGCTGGCCTTAGCTTTAATGACTGACTGCGTGTATTGGTTCCTGACTTCCCTGAACAGTTGCATATCGCGGGGACTGTTCGATGCTATTGCAGTCCGCCACAGGATGTTTTTGTGCTGGTCGAGGGCAGTCAGGTCTGGAGTGAACCAAGGGCTGTATCTGTTCTTAGTTCTGCATTTTTTGGTGGACTACAGGAAAAGGAGGACCGAGCACGCCCCCTTTCTCATCGACGGGGCTGTAGTGGAGCAGGTTGAGAGCTTCAAGTTCCTTGGTGTCAACATCAACAACAAACAAGAATGGTCCAAACACACCAAGACAGTCGTGAAGAGGGCACGACAAAGCCTATTCCCCTCAGGAAACTAAAAATATTTGGCATGGGTCCTGAGATCCTTAAAAGGTTCTACAGTTGCAACATCGAGAGAATTGGTAGCATCCCTGCCTGGTATGGCAATTGCTTGGCCTCTGACTGCAAGGCACTACAGAGGGTAGTGCGTACGGCCCAGTACATCACTGGCTTCCTGCCATTCAGGACCTCTATACCAGGCGGTGTCAGAGAAAGGCCCTAAAAATTGTCAAAGACCCCAGCCACCCCAGTCTTAGACTGTTCTCTCTACTGCCGCATGGCAAGCAGTACTGGAATGCCAAGTCTAGGACAAAAACAGTTTTTACCCCCAAGCCATAAGACTGCCGAACAGGTAATCAAATGGCTACCCGGACTATTTGCATTGTGTGCCTTCCCCCAACCCCTCTTTTTATGCTGCTGCTGCTACTCTCTGTTTATCATATATGCATAGTCACTTTAACTATACATTCATGTACATACTACCTAAATTGGGCCGACCAACCAGTGCTCCCGCACATTGGCTAACCGGGCTATCTGTATTGTGTCCCACCCACCATCCGCCAACACCTCTTTTACGCTACTGCTACTCTCTGTTCATCATACATGCATAGTCACTTTAACCATATCTACATCTACATATCTACACCTACATTCTACCTCAATCAGCCTGACTAACCGGTGTCTGTATGTAGCCTCGCTACCTTTATAGCCTCGCTACTGTATATAGCCTGTCTTTTTACTGTTGTTTTTATCTTTAATCTTACCTGTTGTTCATCTAATACCTTTTTTTGCACTATTGGTTAGAACCTGTAAGTCAGCATTTCACATGACAAATAAACATTGATTTGATTTAAAGGACACCAATAAGAAGAAGAGACTTGCTTGGGCCAAGAAACACAAGCAATAGACCTTAGACCGGTGGAAATTTGTCTGATGAGTCCAAATTTGAGCGTTTTGGTTCCAACTGCCGTGTCTTTGTGAGACGCAGAGTAGGTGAACGGATGATCTCCACATGTTATGCCCTTTATTAGACCACAAAGAGGTGTTAGGATTCCTAACCGTCACATTAGTTACGACAAGTTAGAGCATGAAAAGGCATGGAACCTGATATCCTATGGAAGAATAGACAGTTGGCTTATACAATTCTGCTGAACCATCCCTCTGAAGGTGAATGTCAATAGTCTGAAAAAGCATCTTCCTCTCCTTGTTCCTTCTCCTTCACTGAATAGAAATCACTGAACATGAGAGAGTGAGAGCAAATGTGGCAGATGCCACCTCTCCAACTCTCTCACATTAGTTAATATGAAGTATCTTAGAGTATGGATAATGATGCATTCCCGTTATAGTTCCCTACCCTTAAAAAAAAAAATATATATATATATAATTTGTCCTTTTTCACCCCAGCTTCGTGGCATCCAATTGGTAGTTAGACTTGTCCCATTGCTGCAACTCCCGTACAGACTTGGGAGAGGCGAAGGTCAAGAGCCATGCGTGCTCGAAACACAACAAAGCCAAGCTGCACTGCTTCTTGACACAATACCCGCTAACCCGGAACACCTGGTGACTGCCAGCCGCACCAATGTATCGGAGGAAACACCTGGCAATCGTGTTGGCGTGCATTGCGCCTGGCCCGCCACAGGAGTTGCCAGAGAGCGATGGGACAAGAACATCCCTACTGGCCAAACCCACCCCTAACCCGGACAACGCTGGGCCACCCCATGGGTATCCCGGTCGCAGTCAGCTGCGATAAAGCCTGGACTCGAACCCTGAATTTCTAGTGGCACAGCTAGGAGTGCAGTGCAGTGCCTTAGACCACTGCGCCACTCGGGAGGCGTAGTTCACTACCTATTACCAGGGCCGATAAGGCTCTGGTCAAAATTAAGGCTGGGAATTGCCAGGGACCTCACGATACGCTATTATCACGATACTAGGAGAACAAGATATAGGATGACCAGCGCTAGCTAACACTACCTAGCAAAAAATATGCATTTTTTATTTACAAATCGATACTTGGAGTCAAAGTATCGATTCCCCCCCTTCACTAGTCAAAAGTAGTGTACTAAATAGGGGATAGGGTTGCATTTGGGACACATCCTACATGTCAACTCACCTCTGCTGTTCCTTCACCACAGCCAGGACGTCGTCAGAGAGATGCTGGGAATCTTGGGAAAAGCGGAAGAGTTCTTTAAGCTGGGCCTTGAGGCGCTCCACCTGGGATTCCTCTGCCAATAAAGTATTCCGGATGTTCTGAGCGGAGGAATACCAACAGAGAGAAATAAGGAAAAATACACATCACAGTGCATATTACCTTTTTGAGCCCTGGTCAAAAGCATTACAAAGGGGATAGGAAACCATTTGGGAAATATACAGAAACGAGGCTAGACCACCTGGCAGCTCATTCTCTACACCCAAACAGTCACACACACAACTCTTACTTCCGGCGCCGACAGAGATGGCCGCCTCGCTTCGCGTTCCTAGGAAACTATGCAGTTTTTTGTTTTTTTACGTGTTATTTCTTACATTAGTACCCCAGGTCATCTTAGGTTTCATTACATACAGTCGAGAAGACCTACAGAATATAAGATCAGCGTCAACTCACCATCAGTACGACCAAGAATATGTTTTTCGCGACGCGGATCCTGTGTTCTGCCTTTCAAACAGGACAGCGGAATGGATCCCATGCTGCAACCCCAAAAAACGACTCCGAAAAAGAGGGAAACGAGGCGGTCTCCTGGTCAGACTCCGGAGACGGGCACACCGTGCACCACTCCCTAGCATTCTTCTTGCCAATGTCCAGTCTCTTGACAACAAGGTTATTGAAATCCAAGCATGGGTAGCATTCCAGAGGGACATCAGAGACTGTAACGTTCTTTGCTTCACGGAAACATGGCTCACTGGAGAGACGCTATCCGATGCGGTGCAGCCAACAGGTTTCTCCACGCATCGCACCGACAGAAACAGACATCTTTCTGGTAAGAAGAGGGGCGGGGGCGTATGCCTTATGGCTAACGAGACATGGTGTGATGTAAGAAACATACAGGAACTCAAATCCTTCTGTTCACCTGATTTAGAATTCCTCACAATCAAATGTAGACCGCATTACCTACCAAGAGAATTCTCTTCGATTATAATCACAGCCGTATATATCCCCCCCAAGCAGACACATCGATAGCTCTGAACAAACTTTATTTAACTCTTTGCAAACTGGAAACCATTTATCCGGAGGCTGCATTCATTGTTGCTGGGGATTTTAACAAGGCTAATCTGAAAACAAGACTCCCTAAATTTTATCAGCATATCGATTGCGCAACCAGGGGTGGAAAAACCTTGGATCATTGTTACTCTAACTTCCGCGACGCATATAAGGCCCTGCCCTGCCCCCCTTTTGGAAAAGCTGACAACGACTCCATTTTGTTGATCCCTGCCTACAGACAGAAACTAAAACAAGAGGCTCCCACGCTGAGGTCTGTCCAACGCTGGTCCGACCAAGCTGACTCCACACTCCAAGACTGCTTCCATCACGTGGACTGGGATATGTTTCGTATTGCGTCAGTTAACAATATTGACGAATACGCTGATTCGGTGTGCGAGTTCATTAGAACGTGCGTTGAAGAGGTCGTTCCCATAGCAACGATTAAAACATTCCCTAACCAGAAACCGTGGATTAATGGCAGCATTCGCGTGAAACTGAAAGCGCAAACCACTGCTTTTAATCAGGGCAAGGTGTCTGGTAACATGACCGAATACAAACAGTGCAGCTATTCCCTCCGCAAGGCTATCAAACAAGTAAAGCGTCAGTACAGAGACAAAGTAGAATCTCAATTCAACGGCTCAGACACAAGAGGCATGTGGCAGGGTCTACAGTCAATCACGGACTACAGGAAGAAATCCAGCCCCGTCACGGACCAGGATGTCTTGCACTGGGGCCCCACAAGGGTGCGTTCTGAGCCCTCTCCTGTACTCCCTGTTCACCCACGACTGCGTGGCCACGCACGCCTCCAACTCAATCATCAAGTTTGCGGACGACACAACAGTGGTAGGCTTGATTACCAACAACGACGAGACGGCCTACAGGGAGGAGGTGAGGGCCCTTGGAGTGTGGTGTCAGGAAAATAACCTCACACTCAACATCAACAAAACTAAGGAGATGATTGTGGACTTCAGGAAACAGCAGAGGGAACACCTCCCTATCCACATCGATGGAACAGTAGTGGAGAGGGTAGCAAGTTTTAAGTTCCTCGGCATACACATCACAGACAAACTGAATTGGTCCACTCACACAGACAGCATCATGAAGAAGGCGCAGCAGCGCCTCTTCAACCTCAGGAGGCTGGAGAAATTTGGCTTGTCACCAAAAGCACTCACAAACTTCTACAGATGCACAATCGAGAGCATCCTGGCGGGCTGTATCACCGCCTGGTACGGCAACTGCTCCGCCCTCAACCGTAAGGCTCTCCAGAGGGTAGTGAGGTCTGCACAACGCATCACCGGGGGCAAACTACCTGCCCTCCAGGACACCTACACCACCCGATGTTACAGGAAGGCCATAAAGATCATCAAGGACAACAACCACCCGAGCCACTGCCTGTTCACCCCGCTATCATCCAGAAGGCGAGGTCAGTACAGGTGCATCAAAGCTGGGACCGAGAGACTGAAAAACAGCTTCTATCTCAAGGCCATCAGACTGTTAAACAGCCACTACTAACATTGAGTGGCTGCTGCCAACACACTGACACTGACTCAACTCCAGCCACTTTAATAATGGGAATTGATGGGAAATGATGTAAATATATCACTAGCCACTTTAAACAATGACACCTTATATAATGTTACTTACCCTACATTATTCATCTCATATGCATACGTATATACTGTACTCTATATCATCGACTGCATCCTTATGTAATACATGTATCACTAGCCACTTTGTTTACATACCCATCTCATATGTATATACTGTACTCGACACCATCTACTGTATCTTGCCTATGCTGCTCTGTACCATCACTCATTCATATATCCTGATGTACATATTCTTTATCCCCTTACACTGTGTATAAGACAGTAGTTTTGGAATTGTTAGTTAAGATTACTTGTTGGTTAATACTGCATTGTCGGAACTAGAAGCACAAGCATTTCGCTACACTTGCATTAACATCTGCCAACCATGTGTATGTGACAAATAACATTTGATTTGATTTGACACCAACATCAACAACCAAATTGGCATGAACACCAACTTGAGTTTGAGTTCATTTATTTTTTTACAGGGACAGTGCACATTAATCAACGTTCCAGTAAAAGTGCCAGTTTTAGCCAGATGGCTAATTTTCAACCACAGTCTCGGGGCAGGTTATTAAAAACCATTACATTAACAATACAGACAAACAATGAGCAGTGAAAACATAGGACAAGCAATATGTAGCAAGCAGACAGAGCAATAGCACAGCAACTAAACAAAATCAATAAAAGCAACACATAAATACAATACATAACAAAGTGTTTACACACCCCACAACATGGAAAGCAGCAAAACACAGCTAGGGATTATGTTTACAAGTCTGATTGGCCTATAGCCATGTCTTAATGTTTTTTGTGAAGGTGTGATAGGTGGTGCAGCTGTGTGTGTCTGATGTCAGTGTATTCCAGACATGGGAAGTTCTCACAGAGAAAGCAGATTGACAAAAGGTGATTCTCCTTGAATACAAGACATGCGTCAGTGTATTGCACAAGATGTTCCAAACTCAGGAACTCATGCTACCTCTGTAGTCAAGCAATTTCATATGAATCGGAAATTAGCTAGGTTGAATTTGGTTATTTCAGTTCCCCTTTTCAACTGCTTAAAAAAAAAAAGAGGTTGGAATCAAGTATGATGCCAAGGTACTTAACATGGAATACCACCTGGAGCTTCTCTCCTGACACACAGACATCTGGCTCAGTAGCATCAGTTAAACACAGACATCTGGCTAAGTAGCATCAGTTAAACACAGACATCTGGCTCAGTAGCATCAGTTAAACACAGACATCTGTCTCAGTAGCATCAGTTAAACACAGACATCTGTCTCAGTAGCATCAGTTAAACACAGACATCTGTCTCAGTAGCATCAGTTAAACACAGACATCTGTCTCAGTAGCATCAGTTAAACACAGACATCTGTCTCAGTAGCATCAGTTAAACACAGACATCTGGCTCAGTAGCATCAGTTATACACAGACATCTGGCTCAGTAGCATCAGTTAAACACAGACATCTGGCTCAGTAGCATCAGTTGTCCTTTTTGTGAACAACATGCAGACTGTTTTTTTCACATTGAGATGCAAACATGAGTCACTGAGCCACTTTGTAACCTGAACCATTACAGTAGTGGGTTCTTGTGCAGCTTGTTGTTTGCTCTTTACATGCACATATATCACTGTATCATCTGCATACATTTGAACTTCAGACCCAGTACAGACAGAAGGCAGATCATTAACGTACAGGCTGAAGAGGAGGGGCCCCAGTACTGACCCTTGGGGCACGCCCAATTAATTTCCTTCTTTGCCAGAGTTAACTGATTACAGCCTCAGAGGCCTCTTGGTGCCTGCTGCTTTAATTCCACTAAGGTGAATTGTCAAGAATGCTTTTGTTTGTTGAGGATTAAAAGAGTGGTTAAGAACTGCTTGCCTCATCTGCCAGCTTTGGTTTCTCAGTCTGAAATATTCTACAGTGGCTTCCTAGCCTCGCTTCCTAGACCCGCTGCCTAGACGCCATCTTCACTGATCTGAACAGACGCAGGTTGACGTTTATTGTCATGAGTTGGAGGCAGAACCGAGCAATTTCCCCTTAGATAGGCCAGCTGCAAAGTAAAAATGGTCTATAAGGTAAAACATGTATGAACAAAAATGTTTGCTTTTTGGTCTTAATTGAAGGTTTATCAGTTTGGTTAAGGTTAGGGTTAAGGTTAGGTTTAAAATCATATTTTATGACACTGTGGCTGTGCCAGCTAGTGAACACTGCAGAGCTGCCTCCAGAACAAGATTCATGATGAAAAACACTAACCTACTGAACAAACAGGACATATGTATTGAAAGCCCATGGAGGCACTTCCTTTCATCTGTACCAATTATTCAAATCAGTGAGGATGAAGTACAATGTATTGAAAGCCCATGGAGGCACTTCCTTTCATCTGTCCCAATTATTCAAATCAGTGAGGATTTAGTACAATGTACTGAAAGCCCATGGAGGCACTTCCTTTCATCTGTCACGATTATTCAAATCAGTGAGGATGAAGTACAATAGATAACAAAAAGAAGCTACTTTAAACTATTGATACACATAGACTGTTGGAACCTGCCCTACCACACCTTCCCACAACATGTATGTTTTTACTGTAAGGTTACAATACCAGCCCACAATCATTATCTTCTCTCTCTCTCATTTCCACCACACCTCTCCCAGGCATTCAGTCAGAGGGCAATTCCTGCCAGGTAATAGTTAGAGCAACCACCCATGCAGTGTCAGACCCTTGTTGTAGCTCGTAACTAAAGCTCTAAACCATAGGGTTGAGTAGTGAAAGTAGCATAGAGAACTGTCAGAGAGAGAGAGAGAGAGAGATTATACAGGAAGTAATAGAGAGAGTGAGCCCAAACCCACCATGTATTTCCTCCACTGCCCAACCATCTGTTCCTCAATCCTGTCTCCCTCCCTGGCTGTCTCCAGATCTCCGGTCCAGTCTCCCTCCCTGGCTGTTTCCAGATCTCCGGTCCTGTCTCCCTCCCTGGCTGTTTCCAGATCTCCGGTCCTGTCTCCCTCCCTGGCTGTCTCCAGGTCTCTGGTCAGTCTGTGGAGCAGGCCCCGGAGCTGCCCGATGTCCTCCCCTAGACGCTGGCAGCGGCTCTGGTACTGGCTCTGAGACTCCAGGCTGCTCTTCAGGCTCTCTCCGGCCTCACACAGGCTCTGTCTCAGCCTCTGCCAGTCCAGACGCAGCTCCTCTGCTTCCTCCACCACCACATCTGCCCCCCCGGGGGACGTGTTGGCCCGCACTGCCTCCGCCATGACCTCAATGTGCTGCAGCGTCCTCTCCTCACTGGCCACGTTGTCATCCAGGGTCTGACAGAGGAGAGAGGGTTTGGCTGTGTCCTGATTCTCTACCCTGCTGAAACTTTATCATATTCTTTCAAATCCATGACACAAAACTAAGGAAATTACAAGGAAATGTTCTTAGCATGGTATGTGTCCCACCCAGCAGAATCAAATCAAGTCAAATCAAACCTCATTTAAAATGCAAGTCATGTGAATAGGGTGTACTTCTCTCACCTGTCCCTCCCAGAAGTCATGTGACTAGGGTGTACTTCTCTCACCTGTAGGGCTCGGAGTTTGTTCTCGGCTGTGTCCTCTGTCTCAGTGAGGGTGTTGAGCTCCTTAGTCTTGGACACCAGCCAGGCCTGGAACTTCAGGACGTCTCTCTGGTACATCTGGTGCTCTTCAGCCATCTTCTGCAGCACCGACAGCCTCTCCTGTTGACATGAAAATCTGGAATTGGTACATATATTTTTTCACTTAAAAATGTGTGATATAGCCATAGATTGTTGCTTTTCAAATCCCAGATTTGAACCGAAAGACCATTTGAAAAGAAAGACAGACAGACAGACAGAGGTTAGGACTATGGTCTGGCTCCATCCTGTCAGATGTTTCAAAGGGTAATGAGACGCAGATAGAAACAGCAATGCCATTGTCTTGATAGTGTGAAGAAGAGAACAAAGGAACTATACAACAAGAGAAAGCTTAGCACAATTTGAAGAGTATTTACAAACAACATTCAGAGATGTGAATGTAGAGTGCAGAGTACAGCAATGTAGAGTGCAGTAACGTAGAGTGCAGTAACGTAGAGTGCAGTAACGCATAGTGCAGTAACGCATAGTGCAGTAACGCATAGTGCAGTAACGTAGAGTGCAGTAACGTAGAGTGCAGTAACGTAGAGTGCAGTAACGTAGAGTGCAGTAACGTAGAGTGCAGTAATGCATAGTACAGTAACGTAGAGTACAGTAATGTAGAGTGCAGAGTACAGTAATGTAGAGTGCAGAGTAAAGTAATGTAGAATGCAGTAACGTAGAGTGCAGTAATGCATAGTACAGTAACGTAGAGTACAGTAATGTAGAGTGCAGAGTACAGTAATGTAGAGTGCAGAGTACAGTAATGTAGAGTGCAGAGTACAGTGATGTAGAGTGCAGTAACGTAGAGTGCAGAGTACAGTAACGTAGAGTGCAGAGTACAGTAACGTAGAGTGCAGAGTACAGTAACGTAGAGTGCAGAGTACAGTAACATAGAGTGCAGAGTACAGTAACGTAGAGTGCAGTGTACAGTAACGTAGAGTGCAGTGTACAGTAACGTAGAGTGCAGAGTACAGTAATGTAGAGTGCAGTAATGTAGAGTGCAGAGTACAGTAACGTAGAGTGCAGAGTACAGTAACATAGAGTGCAGAGTACAGTAACGTAGAGTGCAGAGTACAGTAACGTAGAGTGCAGAGTACAGTAACGTAGAGTGCAGTGTACAGTAACGTAGAGTGCAGAGTACAGTAACGTAGAGTGCAGAGTACAGTAATGTAGAGTGCATAGTACAGTAACGTAGAGTGCAGAGTACAGTAACGTAAAGAGTACAGTGCAGAGTACAGTAACGTAGAGTGCAGAGTACAGTAACGTAGAGTGCAGAATACAGTAATGTAGAGTGCAGAGTACAGTAATGTGCAGAGTACAGTAATGTAGAGAGTACAGTAATGTAGAGTGCAGAGTACAGTAACGTAGAGTGCAGAGTACAGTAACGTAGAGTGCAGAGTACAGTAACGTAGAGTGCAGAGTACAGTAACGTAGAGTGCAGAGTACAGTAACGTAGAGTGCAGAGTACAGTAACGTAGAGTGCAGAGTACAGTAACGTAAAGTGCAGAGTACAGTAACGTAGAGTGCAGAGTACAGTAACGTAGAGTGCAGAGTACAGTAATGTAGAGTGCAGAGTACAGTAACGTAGAGTGCAGAGTACAGTAACGTAGAGTGCAGTGTACAGTAACGTAGAGTGCAGTGTACAGTAACATAGAGTGCAGAGTACAGTAATATAGAGTGCAGAGTACAGTAACGTAGAGTGCAGAGTACAGTAACGTAGAGTGCAGAGTACAGTAACGTAGAGTGCAGAGTACAGTAACGTAGAGCGCAGAGTACAGTAACGTATAGTGCAGAGTACAGTAACGTAGAGTGCAGAGTACAGTAACGTAGAGTGCAGAGTATAGTAATGTAGAGTGCAGTGTACAGTAATATAGAGTGCAGAGTACAGTAACGTAGAGTGCAGAGTACAGGAACGTATAGTGCAGAGTACAGTAATGTAGAGTGCAGAGTACAGTAATGTAGAGTGCAGAGTACAGTAACGTAAAGTGCAGAGTACAGTAACGTAGAAGTTACTGTACTCTGCAACCGTCAGCCTGTCTGTCTGCGATTGAAACGGCAACATGGTTTCAATCATTACATTATGTTTGCTATATAGCCTACCCTGACAGTAATCGTGGTGTACACATTATATCCCTAAGGTCTATACAGGAATGCTAGCCTGGGTTTTGTGCAGAGAAATCGAGGGGATAGGTGGAAAGACTTTGAATGAGAGTCAACAGAAAGCCTCCCTTATACTACACACGCACACACACACACACACACACACGCACATCAGCCTTGTCCCGTATGCTGTTATAGACCAGCTGGAGTCTCTCCTGTGCTTCCTGGTCCACACTGGGATCCTGGATGCGGTTGTTCAGCGCTGCAGCCTCGTCCACCAGCCTCTCCAGCAACAGTGCCTGGTTCTGGACGTCACACAGCAGGACGCGCTGGTTGTCTACCTGGAACACACACACACAAACACACCACACACGTTAGATTACATTACATTACATTTGGGTGGCTTTTGAATTGTTTATCAATAATAAAACAAGTCCTTTCTACTGCAAAAAGTTGTTTATGCATTATTTAACGTCTTTGGGCTGGGGGCAGTATTGAGTAGCTTAGATGAATAAGGTGCCCAGAGTAAACTGTCTGCTACTCAGGCCCAGTTGCTAATATATGCATATTATTAGTAGATTTGGATAGAAAAACGCTCTGTAGTTTCTAAAACTGTTTGAATGATGTCTGTGAGTATAACAGAACTCATATGGCAGGCAAAAACCTGAGAAAAAATCCAACCAGGAAGTGGGAAATCTGAGGTTTGTAGTTTTTCAACTCTTGGCCTATCGAATACAGAGTGTCTATGGGGTCAAATTACACTTCCCAAGGTTTCCACTAGATGTCAACAGTCTTTAGAACCTTGTTTGATGCTTCTACTGTGAAGGAGGGGCGAATGACAGGGGAATGAGTCAGAGGTCTGCCAGAGAGCCACGAGCTGGACACGCGCGTTCACTTGAGAGTTAGCTTGAGTTCCATTGCATTTCTGCAGAAAAAGGAATTCTCCGGTTGGAACATTATTGAAGATTTATGTTAAAAACATCCTAAAGATTGATTCTATACATCATTTGACATGTTTCTACGGACTGTAACGGAACTTTTTGACTTTGTCTGCTCCTAGCGATCGCGCGTCATGAATTTGGATTACTGAGCTAAACGCGCAAACAAAAAGGAGGTATTTGGACATAAATTATGGACATTATCGAACAAAACAAACATTTATTGTGGAACTGGGATTCCTGGGAGTGCATTCTGATGAAGATCATCAAAGGTAAGTGAATATTTATAATGCTATTTCTGACTTCTGTTGACGACACAACATGGCGGATATCTGTTTGGGTTGTTTTGGTCTCTGAGCACCGTACTCAGATTATAGCATGGTGTGCTTTTTCCGTAAAGTTTTTTTGAAATCTGACACAGCGGTTGCATTATTTATTTTATTTCACCTTTATTTAAAGGGCTTGGTAAGCACATTGGCTTGTCCCAGTAGTTATGTGTAGAGTCAGAGTGACATGTTTTGGGGATTTAAAGATACACTACATGACCAAAAGTATGTGGACTCCTGCTTGGTGAACATCTCATTCCAAAATCATGGGTATTAATATGAAGTTGGTCCCCCCTTTGCTGCTATAACAGCCTCCACTCTTCTGGGAAGGCTTTCCACTAAATATTGGAACATTGCTGCAGGGACTTGCTTCCATTCAGCCACAAGAGCATTAGTGAGGTTGGGCACTGATGTTGAATCCTGGCTCACAGTTGGCATACCAATTCATCCCAATGGTGTTTGGTGGGGTTGAGGTCAGGGCAGGCCAGTCAAGTTCTTCCACACCGATCTCGACAAACTATTTCTGTATGGACCAAGTTTTGTGCATGGGGGCATTGTCATGCTGAAACAGGAAAGGGTCTTCCCCCAAACCGTTGCCACAAAGTTGGAAGCACAGAATCATCTAGAATGTATGCTGTAATGGTAAGATTTCACTTCACTGTAACTAAGGGGCCCAGCCCGAACCACTGAGCTCTTTGTAAGGCCATTCTAATGCTAATGTTTGTCTATGGAGGTTGCATGGCGTTGTGCTCGATTTTATTCACCTGTCAGCAATGGGTGTGGCTGAAAGAGCCAAATCCACTGATTTGAAGGGGTGTCCATATACTTTTGAATATATAGTGTATCTATTATTTTTAGTGCAATAAAGTAAACAAAGGCATTTCATCTACTGTATAGATCAGGTATAGAGCAATACAAACACAATAGGATAATACATTTTTTTTTTACTAGTATAACGTCTGTCCCTCAGTTGTATGTCATTGGTGTTACCACCTTGAAAATGACTCATTACAAAGATATACAAGGACCTTGAGAATTCTCTCCAGTGACAAACTGTTATCGAGGTAGGGGTCTATATTAAAGAAAATTATTCACTAATTACACCCTTTTAATATGTCACACATTTGAGGATTCCGTTGATCATTTGGTGTGTCGAAATCCAAATTGTCACTTGGTGTTAGTCAATTTAAATGAAGGGAAATAATATTGTGAGCAAAATGATTAATCAAATCACTTTAGTAAATTAAAGGATTGATGACCTTAGATTTGAGCCTTTCTTGCCTCCATTTAAGAAAATCCTCATTTACCAAAAATGTCTCTATTTTCTACTCTTACTGGTGGCACAATGTTATCTTAAACGGTACAAATGATTTAAAGTAATTAAGCTACCATATCAGTTGATTTAGAATAGGAAGATGTACCCAAATACAATTAAATAAATGGAAATGTAGAAAAATGAAGTTCATTATTTCCAAAATGTCACCGTAATTGAAGAACCATTGGATACCATTTCCAGCTGGAACTTGGTGCATCAATCAGCAAGCGAGCTCTTCTATAGGTTTAATAGGCAGCATTAGTTGGTTCAATTGATGTGGCTAGGGTTTTCAACTATGAACTCAAAGATGGCTTCCTACAAGAAGTAGGAATCTAACAGCCTATGAACACAGATCAAGCTAGGCTACTGAAATGGTACCAGTAGTATAACCTCTCTTCCCCTGGCTCAACGTCACTATTGTTGACACCCAACACCTGGTGTGTTTCCTCACCTGCCACAATTTCTCCTTCACCCCCAGCTGCAGCTCCACCTCCGGCTCCAGACTGCGACACACGCTGACCAGCCACATCTCAAACTCCTCATAGGCCTTCAGATACTCACTCCAGTGCAGCCACACCCACTCTATACGGCTGAGGAAAGAGGAGATAGAATGGTAGGTAAGACTTTAGAATCATGAACAAGCATTTATAAACTTTATTTTTTTTACTATTATCAATAATTATTTCATTATGAAAAATGTAAGCATTTATGAAGGCATATTCAAGGTGAGAAACAATAGACCTCCGAAACTGATATGTTTAGCTATATGGGTTAAAAATATATTTTTTAAAACAAGGGCTTCTGCTGTGACTATGTAATTATACAAATATGTGTAAACTACTGGAAGGAATATATTCACTCATGCCTACATTATCCATGTGTTGCTAACCTATCCTGGTGTTTACATACGGACCACTCTCTTTCTAAAAGAGAAAGGATGCTTAATACTAATTGTGGTTTCTTTTTAAAGAAACATTATAGTAATTAACCTGCCATTTTCAGCTCTCAGAAGTCATGGAAGGTCATAGGGGTCATGGAGTTTATGGAGGAGTCATGAGTTAGCATACCTGTGGCAGTGGATGATGTAGGTGCAGGTCTCCTCCCATAATGCTTTGAGTTCTTTGAGTCTGGCATGGGTGATGTTCCTCGTCTCCTGGTTACCGTTCTGCAGTAAGACCTCTGCAGCCACAAGCACCTTGTCAAACTTCAAATGACCCTCGTGCTCCGACTGGTGGATTTTCTGACCACCAATAACACACAAGAGAGGCTTGATGAGATCATGAATTTTGTGATGACGGACAATAATGTGATCAAGCATATAGAAGCTTCCCTCGAGGGAAACAAACCTGAGAGGATGGTGGGAGCAACAAAACGAAAAATGAGAGTTGGAATTAGACTAATGTAGTGGCCGGCTCTGGATTCCCATACCAAGGTTCTACTGTATTACAGGGTTTCAAGTTGAGTGGCCAGTTGAGGACAGCCATAACCACAGCCATGCTGGAAAGGACAATGTGAAAAGATGTATCCGAGCCTGACAGTATGGTTCAGGCTGGCTCAATAGTGGGAAACAGGTATTTGATCCTCGGTGAAGACATCAAACAAATTAAAATATATTCTATATTTGAGATTCTTCAAAGTAGCCACCCTTTGCCTTGATGACAGCTTTGTACACTTTTGGCATTCTCTCAACCAGCTTCATGAGGTAGTCACCAAGAAGGCATTTCAATTAACAGGTGTGCCTTGTTAAAAGTTCATTTGTGGAATTTCTTTCCTTAATGCGTTTGAGCCAATCAGTTGTGTTGTGACATGGTAGGGCTGGTATACAGAAGAGAGCCCTATTTGGTAAAAGACCAAGTCTGTATTATGGCAAGAACAGCTCAAAAAATCAAAGAGAAACGAAAGTCCATCATTACTTAAGACATGAAGTTCAGTCATTCTTCAAGTGCAGTCACAAAAACCATCAAGCGCTACGATAAAACTGTCTCTAATGAGGACCGCCACAGGAAAGGAAGACCCAGAGTTACCTCTGCTGCAGAGGATAAGTTAATTAGAGTTACCAGCCTCAGAAATTGCAGCCCAAATAAATGCTAGGTATCCCCCTTTCCCTTTACAGAGTTCAAGTAACAGACACATCTCAACATCAACTGTTCAGAATAGACTGTGAATCAGGCCTTCATGGTCGAATTGTTGCAAAGAAACCACTACTAAAGGACAACAATAATAAGAAGAGACTTGCTTGGGCCAAGAAAGACGAGCAATGAACATTAGACTGGTGGAAATCTGTTCTTTAGTCTGATAAGTTTGAGATTTTTGGTTCCAACCGCTGTGTCTTTGTGAGATGCAGAGAAGGTGAACGGATGATCTCCGCATGTGTGATTCCCACCGTGAAGCATGGAGGAGGAGGCGTAATGGTGCTTTGCTGGTGACACTGTTGGGTGATTTATTTATAATTCAAGGCACACTTAACCAGCGTGGCTACCTGTTACGGTTTTCTTCCGTTGAAGGAGAGTCGGACCAAAATGCAGCGTGGATAGTTCGATACATCTTTAATGACGAAAAAAATACGAACAATACAAAAACAACAAACGGAATGTGAAAACCTATACAGCCTATCTGGTGACTACAAACACAGAGACAGGAACAATCACCCACGAAACACTCAAAGAATATGGCTGCCTAAATATGGTTCCCAATCAGATAATCACCTGCCTCTGATTAAGAACCGCCTCAGGCAACCATAGACTTTCCTAGACAACCCTACTCAGCCACAATCCCAATACCTACTAAAACCCCAATACAAAAACACAACACAAAATAAACCCATGTCACACCCTGGCCTGACCAAATAAATAAAGAAAACACAAAATACTAAGACCAAGGCATGACAGAACCCCCCCCCCCCAAGGTGCGGACTCCCGGCCGCACACCTAAACCCATAGGGGAGGGTCCGGGTGGGCGTCTGTCCACGGTGGCGGCTCCGGCTCGGACTCCAACCAAGTCTTAGGACGCGTTACAGATGGGAAGCTCAGGTGAGAGGAAGCCCAGTACTGAGAGAAGCTCAGGCAGGTAGTTGGCTCTGGCAGATCCTGGCTAGCTGGTGGTTCTGGAAGATCCTGGCTGACTGGCGGATCCTGGCCGACTGGTGGATCCTGGCTTACTGGCGGCTCTAGCTGCTCCATGCAGACAGACATCCCTGGCTGATCCATGCAGACTGGCAGCTCTGGCAGCTCCATGCAGACTGGCAGCTCCATGCAGACTGGCAGCTCTGGCTGCTCCATGCAGACTGGCAGCTCTGGCTGCTCCATGCAGACTGGCAGCTCTGGCTGCGCTGAACAGGCAGGAGACTCCGGCAGCGCTAGACAGGCGAGGCGCACTGAAGGCCTGGTGCGTGGTGCTGGCACTGGTCGTACTGGACCGAGGACACGCACAGGAAGCCTGGTGTGGGGAGCTGCCACCGGAGGACTGGTGTGTGGAGGTGGCACTGGATAGACCGGACCGTGCAGGCGCACTGGAGCTCTTGAGCACCGAGCCTGCCCAACCTTATCTGGCTCGATGCCCACTCTAGCCCGGCCAATACGAAGAGCTGGTATGTACCGCACCGGGCTATGCACCCGCACTGGAGACACTGTGCGTTCCATAGCATAACACGGTGCCTGCCCGGTCTCTGTAGCCCCCCGGTAAGCACAGGAAGTTAGCGCAGGTCTCCTACCTGGCGTAGCCATACTCCCTGTGAGCCCCCCAAATACATTTTTGGGGCTGACTCTCGGGCTTCCATCCGCGTCGCCGTGCTGCCTCTTCATACCAGCGCCTCTCAGTTTTTCCCACCTCCAGTTCTTCTTTGGGGCGGCGATATTCTCCAGGCTGTGTCCAGGGTCCTTTTCCGTCCAATATCTCCTCCCACGTCCAGAAGTCCTGTGATCGCTGCTCCTCACGATAAACAGGGGGAGTTGGCTCAGGTTTGAACCCTGACTCTGCCACACTCTCCCTGAGCCCCCAATAAATTTTTGGGGCTGACTCTCGGTCTTCCGTCCGCGCCGCCATGCTTGCTTCGCCAACTCCATTCTCGGATAACCTGCTTCGCACTGCTCCAGCGAATCCCAGGCGGGCTCCGGCACTCTCTCTGGGTCGACCGCCCACCTGTCTATTTCCTCCCAAGTCGTATACTCCAAACTTCGTAGCTCCTGCTGCCGCTGCCTGTCACCACGCCGCTTGGTCCTGGTGTGGTGGGTGACTCTGTTACGGTTTTCTTCCATTGAAGGAGAGTCGGACCAAAATGCAGCGTGGTTAGTTCGATACATCTTTAATGACAAAAAAAAATACGAACAATACAAAAACAACAAACGGAATGTGAAAACCTATACAGCCTATCTGGTGACTACAAACACAGAGACAGGAACAATCACCCACGAAATACTCAAAGAATATGGCTGCCTAAATATGGTTCCCAATCAGAGACAACGATAATCACCTGCCTCTGATTAAGAACCGCCTCAGGCAACCATAGACATTCTTAGACAACCCTACTCAGCCACAATCCCAATACCTACTAAAACCCCAATACAAAAACACACCACAAAATAAACCCATGTCACACCCTGGCCTGACCAAATAAAGAAAGAAAACACAAAATACTAAGACCAAGGCGTGACACTACCACATCATTCTGCAGTGATATGCCATCCCATCTGGTTTGCGCTTAGTGGGACTATCATTTCTTTTTCAACTGGACATTGACCTGAAACACACCTCCAGGCTGTGTAAGGGCTATTTGAACAAGGAGAGTGATGGAGTGCTGCATCAGATGACCTGGCCTCCACAATTACCCGACCTCAACCCAATTGAGATGGTTTGGGATGAGTTGAACAGCAGAGTGAAGGAAAAGCAGTCAACAAGTGCTCAGCATGTGGGAACTCCTTCAAGACTGTTGGAAAGGCATTCCTACCTTTTATAACGGAATTTGAATGTTTGGTCTCTGTCTGTCAAAGAGGAATAGGCAAAGCGTGAATGTGTTGGCTACATGAAGAAATATTTAATGTAGCCAAAGATAATAGGGTTCCCTAGGAAACACTGACCATCAGATTGGTTCCTACCTTGTCACAATAACTCCTCCCTGGCAATTTCATTCATTGTTATGTCAAAAACCACTGAATTCAAAGTGCTCACTAATATGTATATTCTAACTATAGAATTAGAATGAATATGCTATTTCCAAGTTCACTCAAGTGTTTCGATCTAAATCACAATTGCAACATTTGGTTAAAAATTGCCCATATTGTGCTACGTGGCAGAGTGAAAATGTTATCAAATGAGTGGAGGAAATGCAGAAATTGATGGAAATGCAGGAAATTTGTTTTGGTTGAACCAAGTCTTAGGACGCGTTACAGATGGGAAGCTCAGCCCTGAGAGGAAGCCCAGCACTGAGAAAGCCCAGTACTGAGAGGAAGCTCAGGCAGGTAGTTGGCTCTGGCAGATCCTGGCTAGCTGGTGGTTCTGGAAGATCCTGGCTGACTGGCGGATCCTGGCTCAGAGAGACTGGTGGATCCTGGCTAACTACTGGCGGCTCTAGCTGCTCCCATGCAGACAGACAGCCCTGGCTGATCCATAACAACTACTGGCAGCTCAGAGAGACTGAGACCATGCAGACTGGCAGCTCCATGCAGACTGGAGCTCCATGCAGACTGGCAGCTCTGGCTGCTCCATGCAGACTGGCAGGCTCTGGCTGCTCCATGCAGACTGGCAGCTCTGGCTGCGCTGAACAGGCTCAGGAGACTCCGGCAGCGCTAACAGGCAAGGCGCACTGAGGCCTGGTGCGTGGTGAGACTGGCACTGGTACTGACACTGGACTCGAGGACACGCACAGGAAGCCTGGTGTGGGGAGCTGCCACCGGAGGACTGGTGTGTGGAGGTGGCACTGGATAGACCGGACCGTGCAGGCGCACTGGAGCTCTTGAGCACAGAGCCTGCCCAACCTTAACTCTGGCTCAGATGCCCACTCTAGCCCGGCCAGAGACAGTGAGACCTGGTATGTACCGCAGGCTCAGAGAGGCTATGCACCCAACCCTGGAGACACTGTGCTTCCAGAGCATAACACGGTGCCTGCCCGGTCTCTTTAGCCCCCCTAAGCACAGGAAGTTAGCGCAGGTCTCCTACCTGGCGTAGCCAGACTCCCTGTGAGCCCCCAAATACATTTTTGGGGCTGACTCTCAGCTTCCATCCGCGTCGCCGTGCTGCCTCTTCATACCAGCGCCTCTCCGTTTTCCCACCTCCAGTTCTTCTTTGGGAGACGGCGATATTCTCAGGCTGTGTCCAGGGTCCTTTTCCCTAAATATCTCCTCCCACGGCCAGAAGTCCTGTGAGACCCTGCCCTCACGATAAACAGGGAGAGTTGGCTGAGGTTTGAACCCTGACTCTGCCACACTCTCCCTGAGCCCCCCAATACATTTTTGGGGCTGACTCTCGGTCTTCCGTCCGCGCCGCCATGCTTGCTTCGCCAACTCCATTCTCCGATAACCTGCTTCAGAGCACTGCTCCAGCGAATCCCAGGCGGGCTCCGGCACTCTCTGGGTCGAGACCCACCTGTCTATTTCCTCCCAAGTCAGTATACTCCAAACCGTAGCTCCTGGCTCAGAGAGCCTGTCAGACCAACCCGCTTGGTCCTGGCTGAGGTGGGTGACCCAACCCTAACTTACGGTTTTCTTCCGTTGAGAGGAGAGTGGACCAAAATGCAGCGTGGATAGTTCGATACATCTTTAATGACGAAAAAAAATACTAACAATACAAAAACAACAAACGGAATGTGAAAACCTATACAGCCAGGCTGGTGACAACTAACACAGAGACAGGAACAATCACCCACGAAACACTCAAAGAATATGGCTGCCCTAAATATGGTTCCCAATCAGAGACAACCCTAATCACCTGCCTCTGATTAAGAACCGCCTCAGGCAACCATAGACATTCTTAGACAACCCTAAATCAGCCACAATCCCAATACCTACTAAAACCTCAATACAAAAACACACCACAAAATAAACCCATGTCACACCCTGGCCTGACCAAATAAAGAAAGAAAACACAAAATACTAAGACCAGACAGTGAGACCCAATCATTCTGCAGTGATATGCCATCCCATCTGGTTTGAGCAGTGAGACTATAATTTCTTTTTCAACTGGACATTGACCTGAGACCCAACCCAGGCTGTGACAGGCTAGAGAACAGGAGACCCATGGAGTGCTGCATCAGATGACCTGGCCTCAGAGAATTGACCCAACCCAACACAACTTGAGATAGGCTCAGGATGAGTTGAACAGCAGAGTGAAGGAAAAAAGCCTAACAAGTGCTCAGCATGGCTCAGAAGACTGTGAGACCCAACCCTAACTTTTATAACGGAATTTGAATGTTTGGTCTCAACCTGTCAAAGACGAGGAATAGGCAAAGCATAAATAACTTGGCTACATGAAGAAATATTTAATGTAGCTGACAAAGAGAGACAGTGAGACCCAACCTAAAACTACTGACCATCAGAGAGACAGTTCCTACCTTGTCACAATAACCCTCCCTGGCAATTTCATTCATTGTTATGTCAAAAACCACCCTAACTAATTCAAAGTGCTCAGAGAATATTTATATTCTAACCCTATAAATAGAATGAATATGCTATTTCCAAGTTCACTCAAGGCTCGAGAGACTAAATCACAATTGCAACATTTGGTTAAAAATGAGACCCAACCCTAAAGAACTACTGAGAGTGAAAATGTTATCAAATGAGTGGAGGAAATGCAGAAATTGATGGAAATGCAGGAAATTTGTTTTGGTTGAAGTTGACCTGAACAGTATAAAACAAACAAAATGGAGAAAGCACCATTGAAATCACCAACCCTAAAGAACTACTGACAGGCTCAGAGAGACAGTGAGACCCAACCCTAACTAATTACTGACAGGCTCAGAGACACAGGGTGAGACCCAACCCTAACTAACTACTGACACAGGCTCAGAGAGACAGTGAGACCTAACCCTAAATAACTACTGACACAGGCTCAGAGAGACAGTGAGACCCAACCCTAAATAACTACTGACAAAGGCTCAGAGAGACAGGGTGAGACCCAACCCCAACTAATCACTGACACTCCATTCTGCTTGTTTGTTTTATCTGTCGACCCAGTTGCCTAGTCAACGCCATTTTACCTGCTGTTTGTTGTGCTAGCTGATTAGCCTCGCCTACTGTTTTTAGCTAGCTTTCCCAATTCAACACCTGTGATTACTGTATGCCTCAGCTGTATGTCTCTCCCAAATGTCAATATGCCTTGTATACTGTTGTTCAGGTTAGTTATCATTGTTTTAGTTCACAATGGAGCCCCTAGATCCACTCTGCATACCCCTGTTACCTCCTTTGTCCCACCCCTCAGACATGCGGTGACCTCACCCAACTAACTACAACCAGCATGTCCAGAGATACAACCTCTCTCATCATCACCCAGTGCCTGGGCTTACCTCCGTGAGACCCGCACCCCACCATAACCCTGTCTCAGAGAGACGCATTATGCCCTGAATATATTCTACCATGCCCAGAAACCTGCTCCTCTTATCCTCTGCCCCCAGGCTCTAGGCGACCAGTTTTGATAGCCTTTAGCCGCACCCTCATACTACTCCTTCTCTGTTCAGAGAAACGGGTGATGTGGAGGTAAACCCAGGCCCTGCATGTCCCCAGGTACCCTCATTTGTTGACTTCTGTGATCGAAAAAGTCTTGGTTTTATGCATGTCAGACATCAGAAGCCTCCTCCTAAGTTTGTTTTAGGCTCAGAGCTTTAGCACACTCTGACTAACCCTGATGTCCTTGCCGTGTCTGAATCAGGCTCAGGAAGGCCACCAAAAATGACAGGCTCAGAGATTTCCAACCCAACTATAACATCTTCCGTCAAGATAGAACTGCCAAAGGGACGGAGTCGCAGTCTACTGCAGAGATAGCCTGCAAAGTAATGTCATACTTTCCAGGTCCATACCCAAACAGTTTGAACTACTAATTTTGAAAATTACTCTCTCCAGAAACAAGTCTCTCACTGTTGCCGCCTGCTACCGACCCCAGAGTCAGCTCCCAGCTGTGCCCTGGACACCATTTGTGACATTGAGACCCCCCATCTGAGCTTCAGAGTTTGTCCTGTTAGACCCACCTAAACTGGGATATGCTCAGAGACAGTGGCAGTCCTACAATCTGAAGGCTAGAGAGATGCCCTCAATCTCACGCAAATCATCAAGGAACCCACCAAATACAACCCTAACTCTGTAAACAAGGGCACCCTCATAGACGTCATCCTGACCAACTGGCCCTCCAAATATACCTCCGCTGTCTTCACTGACCAGGATCTCAGAGAGACAGTCACTGCCTCAACCCTGTATCTACTGCCACAGGCTCAGAGAGACAAACGACCACCCCTCATCACTGTCAAACGCTCCCTAAAACACTGACAGGCTCAGAGCAGGCCTTTCTAATCGACCTGAGCCCGTGTATCCTGGAAGGACAGAGAGACAGTGACCTCATCCCGTCAGTTGAGGATGCCTGGTCATTCTTTAAAAGTAACTTCCTCACCATTTTGGATAAGCATGCTCCGTTCAAAAAACTGCAGAACCAGAGAACAGATACAGCCCTTGGTTCACCCAGACCTGACTGCCCTCGACCAGCACAAAAACATCCTGTGGCGGACTGCAATAGCATCGAATAGCCCCGTGATATGCAACTGTTCAGGCTCAAGTCAGGAACCAACTAACTACTGACACAGGCTCAGGAAAGCTAAGGCCAGCTTCTTCAGGCAAAAGTTTGCATCCTGTAGCTCCAACTCCAAAAAGTTCTGGGACACTGTGAAGTCCATGGAGGCAAGAGCACCTCCTCCCAGCTGCCCACTGCACTGAGGCTAGGAACACGGTCTCCACCGAACTAATCCATGATTATCGAAAACTTCAATAAGCACTTCTCAACGGCTGGCCATGCCTTCCGCCTGGCTACTCCAACCTCGGCCAACAGCTCCGCCCCCCCGTAGTTCCTCACCCAAGCCTCTCAGGTTCTCCTTTACCCAAATCCAGATAGCAGATGTTCTGAAAGAGCTGCAAAACCTGGACCCGTACAAATCAGCTGGGCTTGACAATCTGGACCCAACCCTATTTCTGAAACTATCTGCCGCCATTGTCGCAACCCCTATCAGGCCAGCCTGTTCAACCTCTCTTTCATATCAGGCTGAGATCCCCAAGGATTGAACAGGCTCAGAGAGACATCCCCCCTTCAAAGGAGGAGACACCCTGGACCCAAACTGCTGATAGGCCTATATCCAGTGAGACCTGCCCTGCCTATCTAAGGTCTTGAAAGCCAAGTCAACAAACAGGTCACTGACCAGGCTCAGAGAGACAGTGAGACCCACCTTCTCCTGCTGTGCAATCTGGTTTAACCTGACCGGCTCAGAGGGTGCACCTCAGCCACACTCAGGCTACTAAATTATATCATAACCGCCATCGATAAAAACTACTGACAGTACTGTGCAGCCGTCTTCATCGACCTAACTAATTACTGACGCCAGAGGCTTTCGACTCTGTCAATCACCAAATTCTTACACAGGCAGACTCAACAGCCTCGGTTTTTTCAGATGACTGCCTTGCCTGGTTCAAATTACTTTGCAGACAGAGTTCAGTGTGTCAAATCAGAGGAGACATGCTGTCCCAACCCTAAATAACTCTGACTAGGCTCAGAGTGCCACAGGAGACCCAACCCTAAAGAACTCTGGGCCGGCTCTTTTCTCTGTGATACCCAACCCAATGATGTTGCTCTTGCTGCAGAGGGCAGGATCCACCTCTACTGACACAGAGACAGTGAGACCAACCTAACTAACTACTGACCCAGGCTCAGAGAGACACTGTGCTACCAAACCTCCAAACGACACAGGCTTCAATGCCATACAGCACTCCTTCCGTGGCCTCAGACTGCTCTTAAACGGCTCAGAGTAAAACCAAATGCATGCTTTTCAACTCAGAGAGCTGCCTGCACCCGCATGCCCGACTAGCATCACCACCCTGGATGGTTCCAACCTTGAATATGTGGACATCTATAAGTACCTAGGTGTCTGGCTAGACTGCAAACTCTCCTTCCAGACTCAGAGAAACATCTCCAATCAAAAATCAAAGGCTCAGAGAGCTTTCTAGACCCAACCCTAACTAAGTACTGACACTCAGAGCTGCCCAAGCTAACTACCCTGAGGCTAGAAACAGTGAGACCCAACCCTAACTAATCCTCGACTTCAGAGCGATGTCATCTACAAAATGGCTCAGAGAGACAGTGCTCAGCAAACTGGATGCAGTCTATCACAGTGCCATCCGTTTTGTCACTAAAGCAGTGAGACCCACCACTAAATAACTACTGACACAGGCTCTAGAGACGGCTGGCCCCACCTACATATTCGTGCCAGACCCACTGGCCCAACCTAAATCATTTACAAGTCCATGCTAGGTAAAGCTCCGCCTTATCTCAGTTCACTGGTCACGATGGCAAGACCCATCCGTAGCACGCACAGGCTCAGAGAGACAGGTGAGACCTCACCCTGAACATCCTCAAAGCCAGACACCTCATTTGGCCGGCTTTCGTTCCAGTACTCTGCTGCCTGTGACTGGAGCAATTGCAAAAATAACTACTGACAGGCTGAGAGACTTTTATCTCCCCTCACCAACTACAAACATCAGGCTAGAGAGCAGCTAACCCAACCCTGCAGCTGTACATAGTCTATAGGTAAATAGCTCACCCTTTTCACCTACCTCAGAGAGACTGTTTTTATACTGTTTTTATTTAAATTACTTTTCTGCTCTTTTGCACACCAATATCCAACCAATATCTCTACCTGGCTAGAGAGACATGCCCATCTGATCATTTATCACTCAGTGTTAATCTGAAGACAGTATTATTCCCTACCTCCTCATGCCTTTTGCACACATTGTATATAGATTGCCCATTTTTTTCTACTGTGTTATTGACTTGAGAATTGTTTACTCCATGTGTAACTCTGTTGTCTGTTCACACTGCTAACTTTATCTTGACCAGGCTCAGAGAGACAAATGAGAACTTGTTCTCAACTAGCCTACCTGGTTAAATAAAGGTGAGATAAAAAATAAAAAACTACTGATAGGCTCAGAGAGACAGTGAGACCCAACCCTAAAGAACTACTGACAGGCTCAGAGAGACAGTGAGACCCAACCCTAAAGAACTACTGACAGGCTCAGAGAGACAGTGAGACCCAACCCTAACTAATTACTGACAGGCTCAGAGAAACAGTGAGACCCAACCCTAAATAACTACTGACACAGGCTCAGAGAGACAGGGTGAGTCCCAAACCCCAAATAAGTACTGACACAGGCTCAGAGAGACAGTGAGACTCAACCCTAAATAACTACTGACACAGGCTCAGAGAGACATGGTGAGACCCAACCCTAACTAAGTACTGACACAGGCTCAGAGAGACAGTGAGACCCAACCCTAACTAACTACTGACACAGGCTCAGAGAGACAGTGAGACCCAACCCTAAATAACTACTGACAGGCTCAGAGAGACAGGGTGAGACCCAACCCTAACTAACTACTGACAGGCTCAGAGAGACAGTGAGACCCAACCCTAAAGAACTACTGACAGGCTCAGAGAGACAGTGAGACCCAACCCTAACTAACTACTGACACAGGCTCAGAGAGACAGTGAGACCCAACCCTAAATAACTACTGACACAGGCTCAGAGAGACAGTGAGACCCAACCCTAAATAACTACTGACACAGGCTCAGAGAGACAGTGAGACCCAACCCTAAATAACTACTGACACAGGCTCAGAGAGACAGGGTGAGACCCAACCCTAACTAACTACTGACACGGGCTCAGAGAGACAGTGAGACCCAACCCTAACTAACTACTGATAGGCTCAGAGAGACAGTGAGACCCAACCCTAACTAATTACTGACAGGCTCAGAGAGACAGTGAGACCCAACCCTAACTAACTACTGACAGGCTCAGAGAGACAGTGAGACCCAACCCTAAAGAACTACTGACAGGCTCAGAGAGACAGTGAGACCCAACCCTAACTAACTACTGACAGGCTCAGAGAGACAGTGAGACCCAACCCTAACTAACTACTGACAGGCTCAGAGAGACAGTGAGACCCAACCCTAAATAACTACTGACACAGGCTCAGAGAGACAGTGAGACCCAACCCTAAAGAACTACTGACACAGGCTCAGAGAGACAGTGAGACCCAACCCTAAAGAACTACTGACAGGCTCAGAGAGACAGGGTGAGACCCAACCCTAAATAACTACTGACACAGGCTCAGAGAGACAGTGAGACCCAACCCTAAAGAACTACTGACACAGGCTCAGAGAGACAGTGAGACCCAACCCTAAAGAACTACTGACAGGCTCAGAGAGACAGTGAGACCCAACCCTAAAGACTACTGACAGGCTCAGAGAGACAGTGAGACCCAACCCTAACTAATTACTGACAGGCTCAGAGAGACAGTGAGACCCAACCCTAAATAACTACTGACACAGGCTCAGAGAGACAGTGAGACCCAACCCTAAATAACTACTGACACAGGCTCAGAGAGACAGTGAGACCCAACCCTAACTAACTACTGACACAGGCTCAGAGAGACAGTGAGACCCAACCCTAACTAACTACTGACAGGCTCAGAGAGACAGTGAGACCCAACCCTAAATAACTACTGACACAGGCTCAGAGAGACAGTGAGACCCAACCCTAAAGAACTACTGACAGGCTCAGAGAGACAGGGTGAGACCCAACCCTAACTAAGTACTGACTAAGGCTCAGAGAGACAGTGAGACCCAACCCTAACTTACTACTGACAGGCTCAGAGAGACAGTGAGACCCAACCCTAACTAATTACTGACAGGCTCAGAGAGACAGTGAGACCCAACCCTAAATAACTACTGACACAGGCTCAGAGAGACAGTGAGACCCAACCCTAAATAACTACTGACTCAGGCTCAGAGAGACAGTGAGACCCAACCCTAAAGAACTACTGACAGGCTCAGAGAGACAGGGTGAGACCCAACCCTAACTAAGTACTGACTAAGGCTCAGAGAGACAGTGAGACCCAACCCTAACTAACTACTGACACAGGCTCAGAGAGACAGTGAGACCCAACCCTAAAGAACTACTGACAGGCTCAGAGAGACAGGGTGAGACCCAACCCTAACTAAGTACTGACTAAGGCTCAGAGAGACAGTGAGACCCAACCCTAACTAACTACTGACAGGCTCAGAGAGACAGTGAGACCCAACCCTAACTAACTACTGACAGGCTCAGAGAGACAGTGAGACCCAACCCTAAATAACTACTGACACAGGCTCAGAGAGACAGTGAGACCCAACCCTAAAGAACTACTGACAGGCTCAGAGAGACAGTGAGACCCAACCCTAAATAACTACTGACACAGGCTCAGAGAGACAGTGAGACCCAACCCTAAATAACTACTGACACAGGCTCAGAGAGACAGGGTGAGACCCAACCCTAACTAACTACTGACACAGGCTCAGAGAGACACTGAGACCCAACCCTAAATAACTACTGACACAGGCTCAGAGAGACAGTGAGACTCAACCCTAAATAATTACTGACAGGCTCAGAGAGACAGTGAGACCCAACCCTAAATAACTACTGACACAGGCTCAGAGAGACAGTGAGACCCAACCCTAACTAAGTACTGACACAGGCTCAGAGAGACAGGGTGAGACCCAACCCTAACTTACTACTGACACAGGCTCAGAGAGACAGTGAGACCCAACCCTAACTAACTACTGACAGGCTCAGAGAGACAGTGAGACCCAACCCTAACTAACTACTGACAAGCTCAGAGAGACAGTGAGACCCAACCCTAAAGAACTACTGACAGGCTCAGAGAGACAGTGAGACCCAACCCTAACTAACTACTGACACAGGCTCAGAGAGACAGGGTGAGACCCAACCCTAAAGAACTACTGACACAGGCTCAGAGAGACAGTGAGACCCAACCCTAACTAACTACTGACAGGCTCAGAGAGACAGTGAGACCCAACCCTAACTAACTACTGACACAGGCTCAGAGAGACAGGGTGAGACCCAACTCTAACTAACTACTGACAGGCTTAGAGAGACAGTGAGACCCAACCTTAACTAAGTACTGACAGGCTCAGAGAAACAGGGTGAGACCCAACTCTGTCTCTCTGAGCCTGTGTCAGTAGTAGTTAGTAGTGTCAGGAGTAGTTAGTAGTGTCAGTAGTAGTTAGTAGTGTCAGGAGTAGTTAATAGTGTCAGGAGTAGTTAATAGTGTCAGGAGTAGTTAGTAGTGTCAGGAGTAGTTAGTAGTGTCAGGAGTAGTTAGTAGTGTCAGGAGTAGTTAGTAGTGTCAGTGGTTGGTTGTGTCAGTGGTTGGTTGTGTCAGTGGTTGGTTGTGTCAGTGGTTGGTAGTGTCAGTGGTTGGTTGTGTCAGTGGTTGGTTGTGTCAGTGGTTGGTTGTGTCAGTGGTTGGTTGTGTCAGTGGTTGGTTGTGTCAGTGGTTGGTTGTGTCAGTGTGGTTGGTTGTGTCAGTGGTTGGTAGTGGTTAGTAGTGTCAGTGGTTGGTTGTATCAGTGGTTGGTAGTGGTTGGTTGTGTCAGTGGTTGGTAGTGTCAGTGGTTGGTAGTGGTTGGTAGTGTCAGTGGTTGGTAGTGGTTGGTTGTGTCAGTGGTTGGTTGTGTCAGTGGTTGGTTGTATCAGTGGTTGGTTGTGTCAGTGGTTGGTTGTGTCAGTGGTTGGTAGTGTCAGTGGTTGGTAGTGTTGGTTGTGTCAGTGGTTGGTTGTGTCAGTGGTTGGTTGTGTCAGTGGTTGGTTGTGTCAGTGGTTGGTTGGTAGTGTCAGTGTGCTGGTTGTGTCAGTGGTTGGTTGTGTCAGTGGTTGGTAGTGTCAGTGGTTGGTAGTGTCAGTGGTTGGTTGTGTCAGTGGTTGGTAGTGTTGTGTCAGTGGTTGGTTGTGTGGTTAGTTTGTGTCAGTGGTTGGTTGTGTCAGTGGTGGTTGTGTCAGTGGTTGGTTGTGTCAGTGGTTGGTTGTGTCAGTGGTTGGTAGTGTCAGTGGTTGGTAGTGGTTGGTTGTGTCAGTGGTTGGTAGTGTCAGTGGTTGGTAGTGTCAGTGGTTGGTAGTGTCAGTGGTTGGTTGGTGTCAGTGGTTGGTTGGTTGTTGGTCAGTGGTTGGTTGTGTCAGTGGTTGGTTGTGTCAGTGGTTGGTTGTGTCAGTGGTTGGTTGTATCAGTGGTTGGTGGTTGGTTGTGTCAGTGGTTGGTTGTGTCAGTGGTTGGTTGTGTCAGTGGTTGGTTGTGTCAGTGGTTGGTTGTGTCAGTGGTTGGTAGTGTCAGTGGTTGGTAGTGTCAGTGGTTGGTAGTGTCAGTGGTTGGTTGTGTCAGTGGTTGGTTGTGTCAGTGGTTGGTTGTGTCAGTGGTTGGTTGTGTCAGTGGTTGGTTGTGTCAGTGGTTGGTTGTGTCAGTGGTTGTCAGTGGTTGGTTGTGTCAGTGGTTGGTTGTGTCAGTGGTTGGTTGTGTCAGTGGTTGGTTGTGTCAGTAGTTAGTAGTGTCAGTGGTTGGTTGTGTCAGTGGTTGGTTGTGTCAGTGGTTGGTTGTGTCAGTGGTTGGTGTTGGTTGGTTGTGTAGTGGTTGGTTGTGTCAGTGGTTGGTTGTGTCAGTGGTTGGTTGTGTCAGTGGTTGGTTGTGTCAGTGGTTGGTTGTGTCAGTGGTTGGTTGTGTCAGTAGTTAGTAGTGTCAGTGGTTGGTTGTGTCAGTGGTTGGTTGTGTCAGTGGTTGGTTGTGTCAGTGGTTGGTTGTGTCAGTGGTTGGTTGTGTCAGTGGTTGGTTGTGTCAGTGGTTGGTTGTGTCAGTGGTTGGTTGTGTCAGTGGTTGGTTGTGTCAGTGGTTGGTTGTGTCAGTAGTTGTTTAAGGTTGGGTCTCACCTCTGTCTCTCTGAGTCTGGCCTCCAGGGCAGCCCGGGGGCCCTGGGTGTTGTCGTTGAGCCGGAGCCGCTCCTGGACGGCCTTCATCCAGGACATAGCTGCCTCCAGGCTCTCCCTAAACAGGATCTCCTGCTGCTCCTGATGAGTCATCTGGACACACCAGCCTGTGGAGGAGAGGAGAGACATTTAAACAGGCATTTGAAAAACAACAGCCACCCCGCCACGTGTTTTGGTAAAAAGCTGAATAATGGGGCTAAAGAAATAACCACTCTCAAATTCTGCCTGTGGTGAAGTAGAGAGAATATATGTATTCAAAAGTAAGTGTGTGTGTGTGTGTGTGTGTGTGTGTGTGTGTGTGTGTGTAGAGTCCATTAGAAACAGAAAGCTTTTGTCAGATGATCAACTGGAGATAGACTACCACCAACAACACAGAAGTATAGAAGTGATACTGCTGCATGTCTTTTTTTCCTCATGTTGCAACCAACTGGCTCACAGCTGTAAATTATGGATGTTCAGAATAGGTATTTTATTTATTTTTTATTTCACCTTTATTTAACCAGGTAGGCTAGTTGAGAACAAGTTCTCATTTGCAACTGCGACCTGGCCAAGATAAAGCATAGCAGTGTGAACAGACAACACAGAGTTACACATGGAGTAAACAATTAACAAGTCAATAACACAGTAGAAAAAAAGGGGAGTCTATATACAATGTGTGCAAAAGGCATGAGGAGGTAGGCAAATAATTACAATATTGCAGATTAACACTGGAGTGATACATGATCAGATGATCATGTACAGGTGGAGATATTGGTGTGCAAAAGAGCAGAAAAGTAAATAAATAAAAACTGTAGGGATGAGGTAGGTGAAAATGGGTGGGCTATTTACCAATAGACTATGTACAGCTGCAGCGATCGGTTAGCTGCTCAGATAGCTGATGTTTGAAGTTGGTGAGGGAGATAAAAGTCTCCAACTTCAGCGATTTTTGCAATTCGTTCCAGTCACAGGCAGCAGAGTATCAGTCAAAAGTTTGGACACACCTACTCATTCAAGGGTCTTTCTTTATTTTTACTACTTCTACATTGTAAAATAATAGTTGAAGACATCAAAACTATGAAATAACACATATGGAATCATGTAGTAACCAATAAAGTGTTAAATCAAAATATATTTTATATTTGAGATTCTTCAAAGTAGCCACCCTTCGCCTTGATGACAGCTTTGCACAGTCTTGGCATTCTCTCAACCAGCTTCATGAGGTAGTCACCAAGAAGGCATAACAATTAACAGGTGTGCCTTGTTAAAAGTTAATTTGTGGAATTTCATTCCCTCTTAACACATTTGAGCCACTCAGTTGTGCTGTGACAAGGTAGGGGTGGTATACAGACAGAAGATAGCTCTATTTGATAAAATACCAAGTCCATATTATGGCAAGAACAGCTCAAATTAGCAAAGAGAAATGACAGACTTGGTCATTAACCAAATAGGGCTGTCTTCTGTATACCACCCCTACCATGTCACAACACAACTGATTGGCTCATTAAAAATTAAATAAATTCCACAAATTAACTCTTAACAAGGAACATCTGTTAACTGAAATGTATTCCAGGTGACGACCTCATGAAGCTGGTTGAGACAATGCCAAGAGTGTGCAAAGCTGTCATCAATGCAAAGGGTGGCTACTTTGAAGAATCTCCAATATAAAATATATTTTGATTTGTTTAACACTTTTTTGGTTACTACATGATTGTATATGTGTTATTTCATTGTTTTTATGTCTTCATTACTTTTCTACAACGTGGAAAATAGTACAAATAAAGAAAAACCCTTGAATGAGTTAGGTGTGTCCAAACTTTTGACTGGTGCTGTAGATACTTGAGTAAAACTACACAACATCACTAGCTAGATCTAGGCCTACTTCTCGGCTCCACGGTTTCTTCAGAGAAGACATAGCATTACTATACTTGGGAGGATCGCTCACACAGCCTACATAACACACCTGGTCTGATCAAAGAACACACCACAAAATGAATCATTGAAGGGTGTAATCAACATACTTCGGTCAGTGCTGCACTGTTGCATCCGGCTATGAAGGAATGAGGGTGGTGCATTAAAGCATACCTATGACCAATTAGCATACTGTGGAATGTGAACTTAAAATCTACCTACCCCACCCAACAATGACGTTGTCGTGTAATGAGGTGTTATCAATGTATTTGACATGATTGTCTGTATGATTGAAAAAGACAGTGCTTTCAATGTTTCTACTACTCTCCCAAGGTAAGGATATATGATAAAATAATAGAATAGAATGCATTGCAGGCCCAGTCATGACAATACATTGTTAGGAATGATAGGAATGAAAGAAGGGCGGTTTGAAGGGCACCGCAGGGAAGACACAAAATCGGGCAGATTGAGGAATTTTCCTGCATGACTCATTTTCCCCCACCACAAAATTCCCCATAATAAGCCCCAAGTTCCTGTCTACAGCGAATCTTCTAATATTCTATATGAATGCAGAATAACATGAACAAAACCATACAATAGTAATTAATGCGATATTTTAATGGATGAACTAAACTTACCGATGTCCCAAAACCAAGAATAATCAAGTCTAATAGACAAACATAAAAAGTGTATTTTGAGAGTTTACAAGTAGGCTGCGCCCCTCCCCTCCTCGCGACATCTACTGTCTGACAGCTCGTGCTTCGTAAACGTAAATAAACTCGCGACACGACTTCTTCAAGGCTCCATTGTATCAATCTCAGACGGCGTTATAAATATGTGTTGACTGAGACGAGCTGCATTGGACCGAAGAAGTCCAAAGAACTTTTATGGAAATAGTAGAATAACGACTGAAGCAGAAATCTATTTCGGGACGTTTGTAAACCTTTATAGCTATAACCAAAGAGGTTTGAAATGAAAACGTTTGATATTGGGATATAACCTATAGGGATATACATACTATTCCTAGGCTAGGCCTACTGTAGTCGGACAAAGTTATCTTGTAACGATGGAGTCCATCATTTGTCATGCTCTTTTCTGTACAAATATCCATAACACAAACTGCCCTATCGAAATAATAGTCGATATGAAATGAAGAACCGACTTACCGATACCTGTGCATCTGGTGAAAGTTGCAACTAGCGTGCCAGAACACAAATGGGCTGATATGTACTGTAAACTTATAGCATACGCAGGAAGTACAGGCAGAGGCCTCTAGTATAGCTGCATTGGCTGGCCGAACAGATTTAGCCCGAGAGCAGCAAATCCGCAACTGATAATCGTGGGGCGTGAGCGTCCTACGTCAACAATTCAAACTGAAAGGCGTGCCCTGGAGAGTAGACATACTGGGCGCGTTCCTCTGCCCAGACGTTGTTGACGCCTGCCAGATTTGACAAAGCCTGGAGAGGTATTTTACGTATCAGCTAACCATATGTTATAGCAATCTGAAAGTCAACAACGTAGCATGCAACCATTGGTTTTTGCGTCATAGGGGAACGCGACTGCGACCAGTGTGTGTGTGCGTGTGGCCTACTGTAAATCGTGTGATGAATCGGTGTATAGTCTCTGAACAGTTGGAATTATTGCTTACACAATTGTCATTTGAAAATAATTTCAAACAGCAACATTTAGCATGAAACAGGTGTAATCAATATTTTATTACAACCAAATTATACAATACATTATTTTATTCTCATCATCACAATATCCACATGGAGTAATGCAGGAAAATGTATTCCTTTATCGACTCCTCTATTCAAAATGGAATGGCAAAAGTAGTGTATGGCTTCACAAAACGTGTTCTGTAAACTGTTGTCTGGTGACGAAATAACCTGCAGCTGCATCTATTTAAAGTAACTTTCTGTCCACAGTTTGACACAAAACTACAGTTTACTGAAAGTAGTTGAATTCCAGTTATTCACCTGACTAATAAAGACTCAAGTGGTCAATTAACAATACTGTACATTTAAGAAGATATCAATGCTTCTATCCCAAATGGCATCCTATTCCCTACATAGTGCACTACTTTTTATCAGAGCACATGGGCCCTGGGACATCTTATCTCAAGCCATGTGCTGTTGTTGCTCTACAGTAGCTTGTTAAGGTATGAAGGCTGATGGCATAGGACACCTCAGAAGTTTTGAAATTCCACACCTTCATTCCACTAACCTTCATGAAGTGCCACAGTGGCACAAAATAACATTTGTTTTTAGATGTATATACATTGTAGGCCTACATTATTTTGTACAATGGCATGTAATCCATACAATGTGACCATATTATATTATGTGATGTATCAGAAAAAAGAAAATGCATATCTATACATGATTTCTCAGCTTTACTTAATACATTAGGTTACGCATGAGCTTATAACTGAAGATGTTTCCCGTTTGAAATGCTCTACGTTGTTGTGCTTTAAGAAGTACACAGCTGTTTTAGCACCTCTGAGAAAGACATTACCTGAACCACAAACCATTATTATATATTATATTACATACATTTCACATACATACAGTACCAGTCAAAAGTTTAGACACACCTAAACATTCAAGGGTTTTTCATTATTTTTACTATTTTCTATATAGTAGAGTAACACATATGGAACAATTTAGTAACCAAAAAAGTGTTGAACAAATCAAAATATATTTTATATTTGAGATTCTTCAAAGTAGCCATCCTTTGCCTTGATGGCAGCTTTGCACACTCTTGACCTTCTCTCAACCAGCTTAATGAGGTAGTCACCTGGAATGCATAACATTAACATGTGTGCCTTGTTAAAGTTAATTTGTGGAAATTCTTTCCTTCTTAATGCGTTTGAGCCAATCAGTTGTATTGTGACAAGGTAGGGGTGGTATACAGAAGATAGCTCTATTTGGAAAAAGACCAAGTCCATATTATGGCAAGAACAGCTCAAATAAGCAAAGAGAAACGACAGTCCATCATTACTTTAAGACATGAAGGTCAGTCAATACGGAAAATTCCAAGAACTTTGAAAGTTTCTTCAAGTGCAGTCGCAAAAAACATCCAACGCTATGATGAAACTGGCTCTCGTGAGGACCACCACAGGAAAGGAAGACCCAGAGTTACCTCTGCTGTATAGGATATGTTCATTAGAATTAACTGCACATCAGATTGCAGCCCAAATGAATGCTTCACAGAGTTCAAGTGACACATCTCAACATCAACAGTTCATAGGAGACTGCTTAAACCATTTGAGATTTTTGGTACCAACCACCGTGTCTTTGTGAGACGCAGAGTAGGTGAATTGCTGATGTCCGCATGTGTACATCAAGGCATCAACATCAAGGCGGTGGCCCGTTCCTGTAGGTTCATGCTCTACAACATCCGCAGAGTACGACCCTGCCTCACACAGGAAGCGGCGCAGGTCCTAATCCAGGCATTTGTCATCTCCCGTCTGGATTACTGCAACTCGCTGTTGGCTGGGCTCCCTGCCTGTGCCATTAAACCCCTACAACTCATCCAGAACGCCGCAGCCCGTCTGGTGTTCAACCTTCCCAAGTTCTCTCACGTCACCCCGCTCCTCCGCTCTCTCCACTGGCTTCCAGTTGAAGCTCGCATCCGCTACAAGACCATGGTGCTTGCCTACGGAGCTGTGAGGGGAACGGCACCTCAGTACCTCCAGGCTCTGATCAGGCCCTACACCCAAACAAGGGCGCTGCGTTCATCCACCTCTGGCTTGCTCGCCTCCCTACCACTGAGGAAGTACAGTTCCCGCTCAGCCCAGTCAAAACTGTTCGCTGCTCTGGCTCCCCAATGGTGGAACACACTCCCTCACGACGCCAGGACAGCGGAGTCAATCACCACCTTCCGGAGACACCTGAAACCCCACCTCTTTAAGGAATACCTAGGATAGGATAAAGTAATCCTTCTCACCCCCCTTAAAAGATTTAGATGCACTATTGTAAAGTGGCTGTTCCACTGGATGTCATAAGGTGAATGCACCAATTTGTAAGTCGCTCTTGATAAGAGCGTCTGCTAAATGACTTAAATGTAAATGTAAATGTGTAGTTCCCACCATAAAGCATAAAGGAGGAGGTTTGGGGGTGCTCTGCTGGTGACACTGTTGAATTCAAGAAACACTTAACCAGCATGGCTACCACAGCATTCTGCATCGATACGCCATCTCATCTGGTTTGCGCTTAGTGGCACTATAATTTGTTTTTGAACAGGACAATGACCCAAATCACACCTCCAGGCTGTGTAAGTGTCACACTCTGATCTGTTTCACCGGTCTTTGTGCTTGTCTCCACCCCCCTTCTGGTGTCGCCCATCACCCCATTATCCTGTGTATTTATACCTGTGTTCTCTGTTTGTCTGTTGCCAGTTTGTCTTGTCAGGTCTTACCAGCATGCTTTCCTGTCTTCCTTTTTCTGATGTTGTTTCCCTCATAGCCTTGACGATCTGGATCGATGGGCGGCTACGAGAACGTAGGAGGAAGAGGGAATCTGTGCCCAGTCACTCTTGCCCGCCCTCGAATCCCGGAGACCACCGAAGTCTACATGTCCGAGTGAACCCGATGTCACCCGAGTTCTCTCGTGAATCACAGAGGGCTGCCGACTAGCCTCCTTCGGAGCCCATGCAACTGGGCTGGGCTAAATTGTCTCCGGCTGAGTGCATACACAGACTTAACACCCAGAGCTGTCTATATTGTGGAGCTACGGGACATTTCTTAGCTACCTGCCCATTAAAAACCCACGCTCATCAAGTAGGTACGAGTACGCTGGTGAGCCGTACCGTGTGTTTCCCATCCTCCATTGCTCGTACATCTCTCCATGCTTCCCTGTTGTGGGGTGACCAGTCCAAATCTAACCGCGTTTTCATTGACTCTTGGGGTCGACGAGAGCTTTTTAGACGCTACCCTTGTGTTGGAGCTGGGAATCCCCACACGAACCCTCTCCATTCCCATGGACATGGAAGACATGGCATTGGAAGGGCACTCTATTGGCAGAGTCACCCACATTACATTTCCCATTAACCAGAGAGTGTCGGAAAATCACAGTAAAAGTGTGCAGTTCCTGCCCATTGAATCCCCTCATGCACCCGTGTTTTTGGGATTCTTCTGGCTCCAGAGGCACACTCCTCTGATCGACTGGTTCTATCGTGGTTTGAGCCCGTTTTGCCATGCACATTGCCTGGAGTCGGCGCTGCCTGCCCCGGGAAGTCTTCCTGTGGCTTGGGAGAAGTCCTGAACCTCTCCACCATTCCTGCGGAATACCAGGACCTCCAAGAGGTTTTCAGCAAGGCCCATGCCACCTCTCCTCTTCCGCATCGGCCATATGACTGCGCCATCGACCTTCTACCGACCTACTACACCTCCTCGGGGGCGACTTTATTCCCTGTCGGGACCGGAGACCAACGCAACGGAAAGGTATATTGAGGACTCTCTCACTGCTGGGTTTATGCGTCCCTCTTCCTCCCCCGGTGGCGCAGGGTTCTTCTTTGTGGAGAAGAAGGACAAGACCCTGCATCCGTGTATCGACTACCGGGGTCTCAATGACATTGCGGTTAAAAACCATTAACTGCTACCACTCATCTCCTCAGCTTTCGAGCCTCTCCAAGGAGTAAACATCTTCTCCAAGTTGGGCCTTCGGAAAGCATACCAACATGTTTTAAGCAGACCACCATAGTCCCTGTGCCCAAGAAAGCAAAGGTAACCTGCCTAAATGACTATTGACCCGTAGCACTCTAGTCTGTAGCCATGAAGTGCTTTTGAAAGGCTGGTCATGGCTCACATCAACACCATTATGCCAGAAACCCTAGACTCCAATTTGCATACCACCCTAACAGATCCACAGATGTTCTTTCCCACCTGGACAAAAGGAACACCTATGTGAGAATGCTATTCATTGACTACAGCTCAGCGTTCAACACCATAGTGCCCTCGAAGTTCATCACTAAGCTAAGGACCCTGGAACTAAACACCTCCCTCTAAGGATCCTGAAACTAAACACGTCCCTCTGCAACTGGTTCCTAGACTTCCTGACGTGCCGCCCCCAGGTGGTAAGGGTAGGTAACAACACATCCGCCATGCTGATCCTCAGCACAGGGGCCCCAGGGGTGCGTGCTCAGTCCCCTCCAGTACTCCCTGTTCACTCATGACTGAACGGCCAGACACGACTCCAACATTGTCATTAAGTTTGCCGATGACACAACAGTGGTAGGCCTGATCACCGACAATAACAAGACAGCCTATAGGGAGGAGGTCAGAGACCTGACCGTGTGGTGCCAGGATAACAACCTCTACCTTAATGTGATCAAGACAAAGGAGGTGATTGTGAACTACAGGAAAAAGAGGACCGAGCACGCCCCCATTCGCATCAACGGGGCTGTAGTGGAGCAGGTTGAGAGCCTCAAGTTCCTTGGTGTCCACATCACCAACAAACTAACATGGTCCAAGCACACCAAGACAATAGTGAAGAGGGCACGACAAAACCTATTCCTCCTCAGGAGACTGAAAAGATTTGGCATGGATCCTCAAAGGTTCTACAGCTGCACCATCGAGCGCATCCTGCCTAGTTGCATCATTGCCTGGTATGGCAACTGCTCGGCCTCAGACTGCAAGGCACTACAGAGGGCAGTGCGTATGGCCCAGTACATCACTGGGGCCAAGCTTCCTGCCATTCAGGACCTCTATACCAGACGGTGTCAGAGGAAGGCCCTAAAAATGGTCAAAGACTCCAGCCACCCTAGTCATAGACTGTTCTCTCTGTTACCACACGGCAAGCCAAGTCTAGGTCCAAGAGGCTTCTAAACAGCTTCTACCCCCAAGCCATAAGACTCCTGAATATCTAGTCAAATGGCTACCCAGACTATTTGCATTGCCCCCCCTTTTACACCGCTTGCCATGTGCATCATCTATGCATAGTCACTTTAATAACTCTACCTACATGTACATATTACCTCAAATACCTTGACACTCCGGTGCCCCCGCACATTGCCTCTGTACCGGTACCTCCCTGTATATAGTCTCACTATTGTTATTTTACTGCTGCTCTTTAATTACTTGTTACTTTATTTCTTATTCTTATTGATATTTGTTTTACTGCATCGTTGGTTAGGGGCTCGTAAGTAAGCATTTCACTGTAAGGTCTACTACACCTGTTGTATACGGCGCATGTGGCTAATACAATTTGATTTGATCTGATTTGGATACGGGAAGGGAATTAGTGGAAAACTGCTTTTAACACGGCTAGTGGGCACTACGAGAACCTGGTGATGCCTTTCGGACTGACCAACGTTTCCGCAGTGTTCCAGGCCCTGGTCAATTACGTGCTCCGAGACATGTTGAACCGATTTGTGTTTTTTTCCCCCTGTACGACCTCCTCATCTATTTCCGGTCAGCTCAAGAGCACATCCTCCATGTCCGACAGGTCCTCTAGCGTCTCCTGGAGAAGCAGCTGTCCATGAAGGTCGGAGAAGTGTGAGTTCCATCGCACCACCATCTCGCTCCTAGGAATCGCTGCAGGGAGTGTTCAGGTGGAACCTGACTAGTTGAGAGCGGTGGTGGTTTGGCCTCAACCCACACCCAGAGTGCAACTGCAGCCTTTCCTGGGGTTTGCCAATTACTATCGTCGTTTCATCTGGGGTTACAGCACCCTTACTTCCCCCCTCTCTGCACTAATCTCTCCCAAGGTGCCGTTCATATGGTCTCCAGCAGCTGACCGGGCATTCTCTGACCTCAAGCAGTGATCCCCTACAGCCGCCATCTTAATCCATCCGGACCCGTCCCGTCAGTTTGTGGTGGAGGTCGACACCTCGGTCATTTGAGTGGGGGCTGTCCTCTCCCAACATTCTGCCGAGGATCAGAAGCGGCATCCCTGCACCTTCCTTTCCCATCGCCTTAATCCAGCCGAGAGGAACTACGACGTAGGAAATCGAGAATTTCTTGCTGTCAAGATGGCGTTGGAGGAGTGGAGGAACTGGTTAGAAGGGGCAGAACAACCATTTTTTATGTGGACGGACCATAAGAACCTGGAATATCTCAGCACCGCCAATTGTCTCAACTCCAGGCAGGCGACTTGGGCCCTGTAATTCACTCGCTTCCATTTCACTATTTCCTACCACGTCTGTACAGGCCCTTTTACTACACCCTCGGACCCCGAGATCATTCTCTCTGCTTCCTGTCTAGCGGCTGCTATTTTCTGGGGAATCGAGAGTCTGGTCCGCAAGGCACAGTGTTCCCAGCTAACCGGATGTTTGTCCCGGACTCTGTCCGTGATCCTGTTCTGGAATGGGTACATTCCTTGAGACTCACCTGTCATCCTGGCTCCCGTCGGACCAAGGACCGACAACGGTTTTGGTGGCCCACCATTGTTCCTGATGTCTCTGCATTCATTGCCGCCTGTAGTGTGTGTGCCTAGAACGAGACTCTGCGGCAAGCTCCGGCTGGCATCCTTCAACCACTTCCTGTCCTTTACTGCACCTGGTCCCATATGTCCTTGGTCACGGGCCTCCCGCCGTCTGATGGCAACACCACCATCCTTACGGTGGTGGACCGGTTTTCCATTTTATTCTCCTTCCAAAGTTGCCCTCAGCTAAGGAGACGGCCCAGCTCATGGTGCAGCACGTCTTCCGGAACCATGGACTGCCTGTCGACATGATCTCAGATTGCGGTCCCCAGTTCTCAGCCAGTTCTGGAAGGCGTTCTGCACCCTTATTGGGTCATCGGCCAGCCTGTCCTCTGGTTTTCATACCCAGTCCAACGGCCAGTCGGACAGAGCCAATCAGGACCTGGAGACGACTCTTCGCTGCCTCGTCTCCACTAATCCCACCACCTGTCCCGCAAACTGTCCCCGCTATTTGATCAGCCCTTCCCCATCTCCAAGATCCTTAGCCCCTCTGCTGTTCATCTTCCTTTGCCCCGTACCCTCAGTATACATCCCACTTTTCACATGTCCAGAATTAAACCTATATCTCACAGCCCTATGTCTCCTGTTTCCTAGTTTTCCCGGTTCTGACTATTCTGCCTGACCTGACCCCGAGCCTGCCTGCCATCCTGTACCTGCCTGACTCTGATCTAATTACGAACCTCTGCCTGACCCAACCCCGAGCCTGCCTGCCATCCTGTACCTGCCTGACTCTGATCTAATTACAAATCTCTGCCTGCCCTGACCCCGAGCCTGCCTGCCGTCATGTACCTGCCTGACTCAGACCTGATCACAAACCCCTGCCTGTCCTCGACCTGCCCTTTGCCTGCCCCATGTTTACAATAAATCATCTGAGAACTGTACTATCTGCCTCCTGTGTCTGCATCTGGGTCATATTCTGAGTCATGATAGTAAGGGCTATTTGACCAAGAAGGAGAGTGATGTAATGCTGCATCAGATGACTTGGCCTCCACAATCACCCGACCTTAACCCAATTGAGATGGTTTGGGATGAGTTGGACCGCCGAGTGAAGGCAGCCAACAAGTGCTCAGCATACAGTATGTGAGAACTCCTTCAAGTCTGTTGGAAAAGCATTCCAGGTGACTACCTCATGAAGCTGGTTGAGACAATGCTAAGCTGTCATCAAGGCAAAGGGTGGCTACTTTGAAGAGTCTAAAATCTGAAATATATTTTGATGTGTTTAACACTTTTTTGATTACTACATGATTCCATATGTGTTATTTCATAGTTTTGATGTCTTCACTATTTTTCTACAACATAGAAAATAGTAAACATAAAGAAAAACCCTTGAATGAGTAGGTGTGTCCAAACTTTTGACTGGTACTGTATGTTGCAGACGCTCTAATCCAGAGCAATTTACTGTACAGTCATCGTGTGTGTCCCTAATGGCATCATGTTCTCTATTTACTGCCGTTCACTACATTTGACACACAACTATTATACTCCACCACCAGGCTGAACTGGTACTTGGTCAAATAGACCTGAATGCAAAGTCAACAACATTGTAGACATACTGTACATTTGTACAAAAGACTTCTGTGGACAAAATCATTTTTAAACAACCTCTGATACGTACTTGCAGAGCAATCAATCACGCTGTGGAATACATTAAGAGGAATTCACAAAAGCTAGAGTGGGATGATGAAGAACATCTCTCTCTCTCTCTCTCTCGTCATCTGTGCCAAATATCCACATAGAACTCAGTCTCTGTCTCTCAGATGCTCGCCACCTCTTTCATCCTTCGTGAGTCACACTTACCTTAATATACATAGTAAGCACAGACCCATATACACTGAACAAAAATATAAATGCAACATGTAAAGTGTTGGTCCCATGTTTCATGAGCTGAAATAAAATATCCCAGAAATATTCCATATGCACAAATATCATCCCTGTTTGTGAGCATTTATCCTTTGCCAAGATAATTCATCCACCTGACAGGCAAAACAAGAAGTTGATTAAACAGCATGACACTTACATAGGTGCACCTTGTGCTGGGGACAATAAAAGGCCACTCTAAAATGTGAAGTTGTGTCACACAACACAATACCACAGATGTCTCAAGTTTTGAGGGACCGTTCAATTGTCATGCTGACTGCAAGAATGTCCAGAGCTGTTGCCAGAGAAATTAATGTTCATTTCTCTACCATAAGCCGCCTCCACCATCGTTTTAGAGAATTTGGCAGTACGTCCAACTGGCCTCACAAACGCAGACCACGTGTAACCACGCCAGCCCAAGACCTCCACATCCAACTTCTTCATCTGAGACCAGCCACCCAGGCAGCTGATGGGACTGAGGAATATTTCTATCTGAAATAAAGCCCTTTTGTGGAGAAAAACTCCTTCTGATTGGCTGGGCCTGGCTCCCCAGGGGGTGTGCCTATGCCCTCCCAGGCCCACCCATGGCTGTGCCCCTGCCCAGTCATGTGAAATCCATAGATTAGGATATAAGAAATTAATTTCAATTGGTTGATTTCTGTAACTCAGTAAAATTATTGAAATTGTTGCATGTTTCATTTATATATTTTTTCAGTATAGATCAGTCTCATATAGGCCAGTGCCACAGTCAAAAGTCCATATCCTAAATATTAGCCATTAGTACCAAATGTCCACGTAAACACCAACTGCAGCCTCTCTTGTCCTTGATGAGTGTGTTAAACACATTCATTTGATGAACATAGTATGCATCCCAAATGGCACCCTATTTCCTAGATAGTGCACTACAATTGACCAGGGCCAATACTGCGCCTAAACATTAGACCCTACGCTCCTAAACAGTAGATCCTACGCTCCTAAACAGTAGATCCTACGCTCCTAAACAGTAGATCCTATGCTCCTAAACAGTAGATCCTACGCTCCTATACAGTAGATCCTATGCTCCTAAACAGTAGATCCTACGCTCCTAAACATTAGACCCTACGCTCCTAAACAGTAGACCCTACGCTCCTAAACATTAGACCCTACGCTCCTAAACAGTAGATCCTACGCTCCTAAACAGTAGATCCTACGCTCCTATAGAGTAGACCCTACGCTCCTAAACATTAGACCCTACGCTCCTAAACAGTAGATCCTACACTCCTAAACAGTAGATCCTACGCTCCTAAACAGTAGACCCTACGCTCCTATAGAGTAGACCCTACGCTCCTAAACAGTAGATCCTACGCTCCTAAACAGTAGATCCTATGCTCCTAAACAGTAGATCCTACGCTCCTAAACAGTAGATCTTATGCTCCTAAACAGTAGATCCTACGCTCCTAAACAGTAGACCCTACGCTCCTAAACAGTAGATCCTACGCTCCTAAACAGTAGATCCTACGCTCCTATACAGTAGACCCTACGCTCCTAAACATTAGACCCTACGCTCCTAAACAGTAGATCCTATGCTCCTAAACAGTAGATCCTACGCTCCTAAACAGTAGATCCTACGCTCCTATACAGTAGACCCTACGCTCCTAAACATTAGACCCTACGCTCCTAAACAGTAGATCCTATGCTCCTAAACAGTAGATCCTACGCTCCTAAACAGTAGATCTTATGCTCCTAAACAGTAGATCCTACGCTCCTAAACAGTAGACCCTACGCTCCTAAACATTAGATCCTACGCTCCTAAACAGTAGATCCTACGCTCCTAAACAGTAGACCCTACGCTCCTAAACAGTAGACCCTATGCTCCTAAACAGTAGATCTTATGCTCCTAAACAGTAGACCCTACGCTCCTAAACATTAGACCCTACGCTCCTAAACAGTAGATCCTACGCTCCTAAACAGTAGACCCTACGCTCCTAAACAGTAGACCCTATGCTCCTAAACAGTAGATCTTATGCTCCTAAACAGTAGATCCTACGCTCCTATACAGTAGACCCTACGCTCCTAAACATTAGACCCTACGCTCCTAAACAGTAGACCCTACGCTCCTAAACATTAGACCCTACGCTCCTAAACATTAGACCCTACGCTCCTCCTATACAGTAGACCCTATGCTCCTAAACAGTAGATCTTATGCTCCTAAACAGTAGACCCTACGCTCCTAAACAGTAGATCCTACGCTCCTATACAGTAGACCCTACGCTCCTAAACAGTAGATCCTACGCTCCTAAACATTAGACCCTACGCTCCTAAACATTAGACCCTACGCTCCTAAACAGTAGATCCTACGCTCCTAAACAGTAGATCCTACGCTCCTAAACAGTAGATCCTACGCTCCTAAACAGTAGACCCTACGCTCCTAAACAGTAGATCCTACGCTCCTAAACAGTAGATCCTACGCTCCTAAACAGTAGATCCTACGCTCCTAAACATTAGACCCTACGCTCCTAAACATTAGACCCTACGCTCCTAAACAGTAGATCCTACGCTCCTAAACAGTAGATCCTACGCTCCTAAACAGTAGATCCTACACTCCTAAACAGTAGATCCTACGCTCCTAAACATTAGACCCTACACTCCTAAACAGTAGATCCTACGCTCCTAAACAGTAGATCCTACGCTCCTAAACAGTAGATCCTACACTCCTAAACAGTAGATCCTACGCTCCTAAACATTAGACCCTACGCTCCTAAACAGTAGATCCTACGCTCCTAAACAGTAGATCCTACGCTCCTATACAGTAGACCCTACGCTCCTAAACAGTATGAACACCAGTAGATTATGTTGAATAGGATATAGGAGCCAGGGAATAACATCCTGGAGTACTTATCGATGGTGTGTGTATTCTGGATAATATTGAGGGCCCTGATGCCTTTCTTCTTGGTTGTCGTTGACTCGCTGCTAGCAGACAGGTGGACCACTGTGTGTTCTCCAGGAGGCTGCTTCTCAGTCATCATGTCGCGGGGCATATCCATGTCCTCCTCGGGCCCCATAGTTCCTGAGGTGTAGCCGGCCAGGCTGTTAGTGTCCGCCTCGCTGTAGGTCCCGTCTAATAGCATGGTCCTGGTCTGGGACATGCCACAGGTGCAGGGTAGCGACTGCAGGTCAGGAGAGAAGGTGAGAACGACAGAGGTTGTGCCAGGGAAAATGGAACTAAACTAACTTGAGATGCAAGCCTGTAATTTGAACTTTTGAATTCATGTCAATGAGAGATTTGACCAAAAATGAATGTGTTGGCATACGTTAGATTTGGCCATAGAAGAGACAAGGAAGTATAACGCATCAGAAGTGTCTGTTAATCCAACCAAACTGCATGAAATGAAGAGCAAACTGTATTCTCAAGAGATATTGCGATTTTGTCTTGGAAAAAGGTTTTAGACACACAGTACTGTGGTAGCATTATATTACCTGTGACCTGGCCCTTTCCCTCATCTCGTCTCTCATCTTGCGTTCCCTGCGGTCCTGTGCAGTGGACAGGTAGTTGACAGCAGCGTACTCCAGGACAGACAGGAAGACAAACACGAAGCTGACCCACAGGTAGATGTCCACTGCTTTGATGTAGGATACTCTGGGCATAGAGGCGTTGACTCCAGTGATGATGGTGGACATGGTGAGCACTGTAGTGATACCTGCAGGGAACAGGAGAAGGAAATAACAAGAGTTCAAGACTGCTCTCTTCTGTATTCTTTTCCAAGAAGACAGTCAGACCCTGTCGGAGAATCAAACTATCTTTAAATATGTTTACTTTCATCATCCGCCAGCACTTTAAAAAGGTCTGACAGAGATGGCTTTATTGTTCCAACCTCTGAAATACACTGTAATAACTGAAAAACGACAGAAAGCCTGACATCTGGCAATGAGGGGATAAAGCAGCACTAGAAACAGCATTAACTGTACCACTTCTGAATATTGATCTTCCATAGTAGCGCTAGCATCTTACCCAGGGAGACACGAGCTGGGACGGCCCTGCGGTCGATCCAGAAGGATACCCAAGACAGCATAACCATGAGGGTAGCCGGGAAGTAGGTCTGAAGCAGGAAGAAGAAGATGTGTCTCCGCAGGGTGAAGTTGATGTACAGACGGTTGTACCAGCCTGTACATGAGGAGGAACACAATGTGTAGGTATGGATCAATAATAATATCACTGGTAGGGTTGAAAAATGCTGGTAACTTTCAAAAAATTCCCAGGTTTTTCAGAAATTTTGGTTGAAGGATTCCAGGTTTTCTGCTTATTCCAACCAAGGATTTCTGGAAAACCAGAGAATTTTTGCAAAGTTACCAGATTTTTTTCTGGGAATGTGTGATTCTCACATGGCTATGGTGATTATTACCAGTACTGCTGTAGAAGGCCAGCCGAGATGTGGTGTGGAACTTCTGGATGAGGAACTGAGACAAGGAGATACGGTCATCCGTACTCAAGGACTCATCCCCACTCTTCCAGTACAGCATCAGGTCCTCATCTGTATAAGCATCTGGGGGGCACAACCAACGTTAGAGATAAAAGTGGTACCTGTGTGGGCCAGTGGTAACAACCCCAGCAGGAAACGCACATGTACTGTATAAACCAATGGTCCTGAGTTCAATCCCTGTCTTTTTGACATCCCCCACTGGTTGAATCAATGAAATTGACATCTGTGGGTCTGTACTCTTTGCCTGTCTACTCATCTAATTATTCAAAGCTTAAAAACATTTAGATATTCTCAATAATACTGTTCTGTTTGTGTATACTGTAGACAAAAAAATACTAAATAGTATGCCCTGACATATTTTCTAAAGGTCAATGAAGATTCTCAGTGAAACTCTGAAAGTGAGCCTACTCACAGCTCTCTAGCTCCAGGGAGCAGGACTGGGTGTCCAAAGGGAAACGGCTGAAGTCCATGTTACAGGCTGCTGTCACTGTCACCCTGTACAGTAAGGACAACACAGATCCATGATGTGACATCGACAACTTTACGATTCCTCCACGAGCCTTTACAACACATAACATTACGTTCTTGTAGATATTATAGGTTCTTTTTGCCTTCTGAAATAAATAAATAGCATCAAAGAACTTGGAAAATGTCTTTTTTTGGAGTGCGGTCTCGCTACACTGAATCACATGTTCACAACACCAAATACATTTGGTCCATTAAGTTGTCCTTACTGTTCCACACACACCAATTCAAAACTTCCAACACTGACTATAACTGTATGTAGTAGACGATGTGAACAAACAAGGCCACTGTCATGAATAACAATGAGCATGTTCTCAAGCCATTAAAACACCATTTGTGCATATATTGTCTGGTGAAAGACTTTGAGCAGCATAAAATACCAAACTATGTGGCATGAAACAACAACTTAGTACCTTCACATTTTGGCCTAGTTTTCAAAAACAGATAAAAAAATGTAATAAAAAAACATCACCAGCCAGAAGCACATTTCTAATTTTAACTAACAACAGGAGCAAAATGCAAATGTATCTTCTTGTCTAGGCGTCAACATACCTACATCCTGCACAGAAGCATGTTATGTTTAGTATAAAAAGTTAGGATACTATTAATATTCCAAACTGAATACATTTAAAATTCTTAAGTCAACAGCTAAGTACATCATTCCAAGTATTGACAATATGAGCAGTCAATCACTTTGGAGCAGCGTGTGTAGGTTTTTGTTTCAGCCCAGCACTAGAGCACCAGTCAATTTAGAAAGTTAATTGAAATCTGAATGGATCCCAACCCTGCATGACAAAGAATGACCTGCACAATGTCCCCAGTAAGGTTGCAAAAATGCCTAAATTTTCCAGACATCCTGGTTGGAGGATTCTGGATTTCCTGCTACCTCTGATTCGGGGAATCTTCCAACCAGGATTTCTTGAAAACAAGGGAATTTTGGAAAAGTGACTGGAATTTTGCAACCCTAGTCCCCAAAGCACCCCCGCTCCACCTCAGGCTGTACAGAACGTGTCCATCGGGAAAGACCCTGAGCATGATGTTGACTGTGGTGGTGTCATGGATGAAGGATCTCTTGGAGTGGACGAAGAACACATCGGGCACCCAGATCTTCTTGACCAGACGCCCGTCAAATGTCATGCTCTTATTGGTGGAGCTGGTGAAGGACAGACGCTCGTCCTTCCAATAGTGTCTCAGGTACAGGGTCATGGTGAAGTCCTATTGGAGGAGAGGAGAGGAAGGGAAGGGTTTAATGTCTAACTAACAAGTGGATGACCGGAAAATGGAAACAGGACAGTAACTATACCCAGTGAATCATCATACTCTAGGATAGTAACTATGCCCAGTGAATCATCATACTCTAGGATAGTAACTATGTACAGTGAATCATCATACTCTAGGATAGTAACTATGTCCAGTGAAATCATCATACTCTAGGATAGTAACTACACTCAGTGAATCATCATACTCTAGGATAGTAACTACACCCAGTGAATCATCATACTCTAGGATAGTAACTATGCCCAGTGAATCATCATACTCTAGGATAGTAACTATGCCCAGTGAATCATCATACTCTAGGATAGTAACTATGTACAGTGAATCATCATACTCTAGGAGAGTAACTACACTCAGTGAATCATCATACTCTAGGATAGTAAATATGTACAGTGAATCATCATACTCTAGGATAGTAACTACACTCAGTGAATCATCATAATCTCGGATAGTAACTATGTACAGTGAATCATCATACTCTAGGATAGTAACTATGTCCAGTGAATCATCATACTCTAGGATAGTAACTATGTACAGTGAATCATCATACTCTAGGAGAGTAACTACACTCAGTGAATCATCATACTCTAGGATAGTAAATATGTACAGTGAATCATCATACTCTAGGATAGTAACTACACTCAGTGAATCATCATAATCTCGGATAGTAAGTATGTACAGTGAATCATCATACTCTAGGATAGTAACTATGTCCAGTGAATCATCATACTCTAGGATAGTAAATATGTACAGTGAATCATCATACTCTAGGATAGTAACTACACTCAGTGAATCATCATAATCTCGGATAGTAAGTATGTACAGTGAATCATCATACTCTAGGATAGTAACTATGTCCAGTGAATCATCATACTCTAGGATAGTAACTATGTCCAGTGAATCATCATACTCAAGCATAGTAACTATGCTGCTGAGGACATTTGGGGTTGAGTTATCCAATGAGTGAATTATACCCAGAAAATAAAGCTATGACTTTGCAAAAAGTACTATATTATATAAATGCAAGTCTTAAACCCAGCTGTCAGAGCTTACAGAACTTTGGGTTCAAATCCTGTTGGGGCTGAAATTAAGTGTAGGCTGAAAGTCAACGGACAGAGCAGATAAGTTCAGATCAGTGTCTTTGATTTCTCTGCAACCTCTCACACCTCTGGGGTTGAGCTCTACTACAAAGAAACTGAAACCTCCTCCTTCTCCTCCTCCTCCTCCTCCACTTATGCCTCCTCCTCCTCTGCCTCTTCCTCCTCCTCCTCCCCTTATGCCTCCTCCTCCTCCACTTACGCCTCCTCCTCCTCCCCTCCTACTACCCCATCTCCTCCTCCTCCACTTACGCCTCCTCCTACCCTTCCTCCTACTCCCCCTCCCCTTACGTCTTCTCCTCCACTTACGCCTCCTCCTCTGGTCCCCTCCTCCACTCCTCCACCCCCTCCTACTACGCCTCCTCCTCCTTCTCCTCCACTTACGCCTCCTCCTCTGCCTCCTCCTCCCCACCTCTACCCACTCCTACTACCCCTCCCACTCCACTTACGCCTCCTCCTCCTCTGCCTCCTCTTACTCCTCCACCCATTACGCCTTCTCCTCCTCCACTTACACCTCTTCCTCCACACAACCACCCCCTCCTACTACCCCTCCTACTCCTCTTCCTCTCACCCCCTCTTTCAGCCCACTCTCATTATATAATAATAGCAACAGTTGGGAGTACCCATCATTATGATGCCCATCTGCATGGTCAATAACGACTATCAATATGTTACAGTCTGTTAGATCTCAAGGGATTTAGCTAGCACAAAAAGACTCAAACAAACCGTGTCAATTTGGATACAGGAAATAATGACTTAAATGTTAATGATGTGGTGATTTTACTCTCACATAATTTCCACAATGCGGAGTTGAAGCTGAAATTGGGTAGCTTCAACCTACCATGTCTACTTCTGAGATGCTATCCAGGCTCTCCACCTGTACGTCCACCCCGACTGGGATAGCAGGGCCTGGGAAACAAAAAGAAAGAAACCAGAGAAAAAATGATTTGAACAAACTACAGCATATTAATATACAACATACAGAAACACGTATGAAGACTATGGGACAAAAAGTGTTGGTTTTAACAATGAACAAGCATTTTGATCCACTTCCATTGTTCTCCAAGTTGCTATATTTCCTCTTCTCTTCAGTTAGCTCCTCAATTCATGCACCTTGGTTTTGGAGTGAGGTAGCGTCTGTGTTCATTTTGCTTTAAACAAACTAAAGTATGCCAGTATCAGGTGGCTCATAGACGGTGACACCTAGTTACAGCTTCTGTACCGTATTTAAAGTATCAGGTGGCTCATAGACTGTGACACCTAGTTACAGCTTCTGTACCGTATTTAAAGTATCAGGTGGCTCATAGACTGCGACACCTAGTTACAGCTTCTGTACCGTATTTAAAGTATCAGGTGGCTCATAGACTGCGACACCTAGTTACAGCTTCTGTACCGTATTTAAAGTATCAGGTGGCTCATAGACTGCGACACCTAGTTACAGCTTCTGTACCGTATTTAAAGTATCAGGTGGCTCATAGACTGCGACACCTAGTTACAGCTTCTGTACCGTATTTAAAGTATCAGGTGGCTCATAGACTGCGACACCTAGTTACAGCTTCTGTACCGTATTTAAAGTATCAGGTGCCTCATAGACTGCGACACCTAGTTACAGCTTCTGTACCGTATTTCCTTACAGGCAAATAAGTCAATGATTCAGCTTTGAACTTTACAGCGAAATTGTTGCTCGGCAATGACTCACTCGTCAAAACCTGACTCAAGTCAAGTACTGTAGACTTAAAGGGAGCGGAAACGATAGGGTTTAGAACCAATTCAGCAGTTCGGGGGCAGAGGAGCAAAGAATCAAGCCCACATTACGCAACTGCACTCTGACAACAAAAACTAGGCCAAGTTCTGGAAAAGCCTCTGTCTTCTCTGCCTTTCCATGTAATAACTGGACTTGCAGTATCCCTGTTACGCCCACAGGGGCCACCAGTAAGTACATTTTAAATCTGTGTAATTCAAAGGAGGACCATACGAGACCCACAGGGCCATATTCAATATTCATCAATGTTGCACTTCCACCTAAGACTTACCCCACACCAGCTTGTCGCCAGTGTTGAATGATAATGTGAGCTCTAGTATTATGGTGTTTCTATCAGGAGTGTGACACTAAAGACTTGTGGCAAGCAGAATGCTTTGTAAGTAAGGGTTCAAGTTCACAGTTAGCCATTGTTATGTAAATACAATCTGAAAAGTATCAGTGGCTCTAAATCAGAGCAGGTCCGTTGGAGCCGTGGCCCAGTGAGACATGGGGTGCTGGCCCGCATAGATGGAAGCAGAAAAGTCTGAGCCTTTTGGGTAGAACAATGGGGTAAAATCTCAGATGGAAACTCGGCACAAGCGTCTCAGAGTAGGAGTGGTGATCTAGGATCAGTTTTGTTTTTTATACATATATATTTTAAAAAATGAATGGACTGGGGGGTGCTAATCCTAGATCAGCACTCCTACTCTGAGAAGCTTTAGAAATACGAGCCCAGGATGAAGAACATAGGTTACAGCACACAGTGAATGACATCTGGACTCACTTCTCTGACCCGATGCAACACGGTACGTTTCAGACAACCTACGACCTCCTGAAAATGAGTATAATATTAATCAGACCACTTCACATTGCCAGTCTGGTGCAGTATGTATAACACATACTGTCACGCAGCAGCAAATACTGTCCTGCATACCTCTATGTCATACACTTTATGTATCAATACAGTCTGTAATCTGATGAGATTAGAGGAGACGATAAATGCCAGATTAGAGTCAGTGCCTTCCAAAGCCATTGAGACAGCAGCAGAGGAGGGGTCTTTATGACACTTTGGGATTACTAAAATGATAAAGGAATTATCACTGTCTGCATCTGAAATAGCACCATATTCCCTTTATAGTGTTTTGACCACAGCCATTGGAATAGGTTGACATTTGGGATCTAAACATACACTGTCTGTGAGAGGCAGAGGGGTACAAGCCCTAAATATTATCTGGATAGAATAGCATCTACTGATGTATGGAGACAGATTCACTGCAGCGAAGACATCATTACAGAAAATACAAATTATAGCTGACATTTCGAGAAGAGGTTGTAAATGTGGATTTGCCTGCCAGCTGCTTTTAGATTTTATGTGGTTCAAAATCACTTAATGAGGAACGTATTCCAAGTTCTTAATGAGGAACGTATTCCAAGTGTTTTGCTTCTGAATCCGTCTTCTTCATCTATCAGAGTATATGGGCTGAGAAAGACCATCCCAAATGGCACCCTATTCCCTTTATAGTGCACTACTTTTGACCAGGGCTCATAGGACTCTGGTCAAAAGTAGTGTACTATTTAGGGAATAGGGTGCCATTTGGGAATTAAGGAGAAGTGCCTCTCTTTCCCCTAATAAGATGCATGGTTATTAGCTTGTCTGTGGAAGCAATTATAGAACAAACCAGCTTTGCCACTACATGTGATATGATGTACATGATGCAACTTCCTATTTGTGTTTGCATCACTGGGTGAAATAAAGGCTTTCGTTAATTGGGATAACTAGCACAGACAATACTGTAACTAACCTAAGTGCTACATCCTCACTCTAAATGACATCTATTAACATCATGTGGACACATAACTATAGCCAGAGGAAAGATCTAGAACTGGAGTTGCATGGTTGTTTCACTCTGCCATAGATAGTACTGTATATTACGCAGCAACACATCCTACAACCTGTTGGTTATTTGTTTACATGTATGTACATATCTCTCCTGGGGAATCTGTGATCGGGTTAGACCCACTTTCATATGACTCTGTGTTGGGTAAACCATGCTGGTACAATGTATGTACATATCTCTCCTGGGGAATCTGTGATCGGGTTAGACCCACATTCATATGACTCTGTGTTGGATAAACCATGATGGTACAATGTATGTACATATCTCTCCTGGGGAATCTGTGGTCGAGTTAGACACACATTCATATGACTCTGTGTTGGGTAAACCATGCTGGTACAATGTATGTACATATCTCTCCTGGGGAATCTGTGATCGGGTTAGACACACATTCATATGACTCTGTGTTGGGTAAACCATGCTGGTACAATGTATGTACATATCTCTCCTGGGGAATCTGTGATCGGGTTAGACCCACATTCATATGACTCTGTGTTGGGTAAACCATGCTGGTACAATGTATGTACATATCTCTCCTGGGGAATCTGTGATCGGGTTAGACACACATTCATATGACTGTGTTGGGTAAAACATGCTGGTACAATGTTGGAATAAACCCCCCCACTCCCCACTGGGCAAACCTTTTCATTTCCCTATGGTTTTTAACTCAGTGTGTGTGTGCATGTGTGTATATCAGGCTTATGGATATCAGATAATCCCCCCCCCCCACACACACACACACACACACACACACACACACACACACACACACACACACACACACACACACACACACACACACACACACACACACACACACACACACACACACACACACACACACAACACACACACACACACACACACACACACACACACACACACACACACACACACACACACACACACACACACACACACACACACACACACACACAGTTAGCCAATCTGCATCCTTTCACTCTGACCTTGGTTCGATTTGCCCTAAATTTGTCCCAGTTCTGACATTTGGACTAAAAGAGACCCAGGAGATCAATAGTTTCTGACTGTTTCTGCATAGTTGTCATCAATACAATGTTCTCTTTTTACAACTTGAGATAAATACATTAACAGCATGGTGATGGCTGGTACATTGAATATCTATTTCAAAACAAACATGTTGATTTAGAGTTACAGTATGTAAAAAATAATGCTAATATCGATACCATGACTTGACTGGGATGTGTGGGATTTCAAAATGTCAAAAGTTCAAAAGGATTTGAACACTCCATTTCATTGTTGTTTAGAGTTACATTATAATAAAACTCTATAGTCAAATGTATTTATTTGATTCATCTTTATGCATTATTTTACTATAAATAATAATTGCAAAAAGGGGTAATTTTAGGGAGAGTGTTACCATTCCCCTTTAAGTATGTATGGAGCCTTAGTTGAAATAGCAAAAGCACTCCTTTGGTAGTGAAAGTTAAAAACATTTACTGTGTTGGTGACATCTCAACTCATTGAACTAAGTGGCGACTGTAATAGTGCAGCAGTCTAGACACTCTTATCAGGAGTATTACACTGTTTACACCAGGGCTCTACATTGTGTACAGACAGAAGTTGTCTGGAGTCAATTTGCATTAAAGGATGATATGAATGATTTAATAGTAGGCCGATGAATTAATGAAAAACTCATAATATTGACACTCCAACTCCACATCAGAAACGTGGCAGCATATTGCACATAAAATGTCTTTAAAGGACATCAACTGAGGGTAAAAAGACCTCCTGGAGTGACTAAATAAAAAATGCACTGATGCAAACCCCATGCACTTCTGTCCAAGGACCTCATGTTGCCATCTTTTAGTGCTTTGTGGAACAAAGTTTGGGTGAAATAGGCATACAGACATGGGGTCTCACTTGAAAAAAAGAAAACATTTGCAAACTGGTAATGTCTTGAGGCTACATCACATACGATACTCTATTCCTAAGCAGTGCACTATGTAGAAAATAAGATGCCATTTGGAATTCAGAAAAAGTCTCAATTTAAATATATTTATCACCCCAACAATGTTGTTCAGTAGGACGATGTCACCACTAGGGTTATGTATGTTACAGTAATACTTATACTCATTACTGTCTGTACTGTATGTCTTAGTACAACTCAGTACTGTCCGTACTGTAAATCTTAGTACTTCTCATTACTGTCTGTACTGTAAATCTCAGTACTACTCAGTACTTTTAACTGTGTCCTTTAAACTGAGCTCGGCTTGCAGCCCATTTCGTCTGTTTGTTGGGAAAGAGAGTTATGGATGGTAAACAGCTGTCGGCAGAAGTCCCTGGTGCATCATGTGCTAATCCACGCAGTCAGCAGGAGAAACCCCTGCCATCTTAATCTGGTCATGATCGTTAGCATTTCCGGCAAGAGCTGGATTTACGAATGGGCACGAAGTGCATGTGCCCCGGGGCTCCGACCTAAATATATATATATATATAATTTTTTGGGGTGAGGGCCATCTGTAAGTCTCAATTCTAGACATGGCAAAATGTGCAGAATTGCAGGAAATTAGCTTTGAATCTGCAAAATGTTATCTTAGCCTCATAACAAAATGTGTAGAATGGGATGATAAACTGCACATTTTTCCTTCTGCCCCTAATCCAGCCATGTTTCCGGCTAGGCTAGGCTAATCTAAACTAAGGCTAGCAGCTAGCTACAGCGGGCAATACCAATCTAGATGCTATGGGTATGCGAGGCTAAGGCGTCAGCATGCTTCACTTCGGCTGGTGCTCGCATACTTCCTTAAAAGACATTTGCTTGAAGAATTCGAAAAAAGCGGCAGTTGTACAGTTTGTCCATCTTGAGACACCATAGACAGAATAGTCTGAATGAATCTAAAATAACTCAAGGAGATCTTAGTCGCTCAATTTGACATCTATTATTATTATTATATTATTATTATATTATCTAACTAAGAGGTTTAGCAGGTGGTGGATGGGTTAATAAAAAATAAATACTAATAATAACAATAATGTTTGGTGCAGTATTTCTCAATGAAATACTGAAAACAAGTAATCTTTCGTTGAATGACAACCAAGACTATTTTAAAGAATCCCTACTGTTGACCAATCACCGATGAAGAGGCGTAGACTTCGGCTACAGACTTCAGCTACTGACTTTGGCTTGCCTTGAGAAAAAAATGTGTGTGCCCGAACAGCCCCCCCCCCCCCAAAAAAAAACTTATCGAAGTATAAAATGAACAAAAATGTCACAAAATGTAATCATAATCACAAACTCTTCTGAACTATTTCAGCTGGGAAGCATGCGAACACCTTAAGGCTATAGCAGCCACTGCAGAGCTATTTTACTGGACAGTTCTTTCTCAATTTCTTCCTTCAAAGACTCAATCATGGACACTCTTACTGACAGTTGTGGCTGCTTTGCGTGATGTATTGTTGTCTCTAACTTCTTACCCTTTGTGCTGTTGTCTGTGCCCAACAATGTTTGCACCATGTTTTGTACTGCTACCATATTGTGCTGCTGCCATGTTGTGTTGCTACCATGTTATTGTCATGTTGTGTCGCTACCATCATGTGTTGCTGCCATGATATGTTGTTGTCTTAGGAATCTCAGGAGTTGAAGTCATAAACAGCGCTGTGACTCAAACATTGCTAAGAGCTGCTGGCAAACACAGTGACGTTTGAATGAATGTTTACGAGCCTGCTGCTGCCTAACACCGCTCAGTCAGACTGCTCTATCAAATATAAAATCATAGACTTAATTATAATGTAATTATTAATTCTAATTATAATAATATTGATTGTTTTTTATAAGATAAGTTTAATGCTAGTTAGCAACTTTCCTTGGCTCCTTGCTGCACTCGCGTAACAGGTGGTCAGCCTGCCACACATTTTCCTCGTGGAATGCAATGTAATCGGCGTCTAAAATACTGATTACCGATTGTTATGAAAACTTGAAATCGTCCCTAATTAATCGGCCATGCCGGTCGACCTCTAACACACAGACAAACAGACGGACGGACGGACACAAAAATACAAATACACACACACATAAAACAGTACACACATACACGGGAGAGCACGCCACTTGGGTGGTTCAGGATTATGTTAGCGACCACTGCTGTTCATGACACTTCTGAGTTGGCAGATTCATGAATGTCACAGCAGAGCATAGCCATATTCCAGCCATAGAGAAGTAATGTCTCTGTGTACACAGTGGCAAAAGTGTTTACAATGTGTTGGCCTCTGCTCTTCTCTCCTCTCCCTTCCTCTCCACTCCCTTCCTCTCCTCATCTCTCTCTTCCTCTCCTCTCCTCTCATCTCCTTCTTCTCCTCTCCTCTCATCTCCCTTCCTCTCCTCATCTCTCTCTTCCTCTCCTCTCCTCTCATCTCCTTCCTCTCCTCTCATCTCCCTTCCTCTCCTCATCTATCTCTTCCTCTCCTCTCCTCTCATCTCCTTCCTCTCCTCTCCCTTCCTCTCCTCTTCACTCTCTCTCTTTTCCTTTCCCTTCCTCTCCACTCCCTTCATCTCCTCTCCTCTCCTCTCCTCTCCTCTCCCTCTCCTCTCCTCTCCTCTCCTCTCCTCTCCTCTTCTCCTCTCTCTTCTCTTCTCTTCTCTCTCCCCTTCCTCTTCTCTTTCTCTCCTCTCCTCTCATCTTCCTTCCTCTCCTCTCATCTCCCTTCCTCTTCTCTTCTCTCCCTTCATCTCCCTTCCTCTTCTCTTCTCTCCCTTCCTCTCCTCTCATCTCCTCTCCTCTCCACTGTGTGATTTATTGTGGTGGTTAAAAAGTAGAGTGAACCTCACTGTTGACCTTGTTAACTGAGATAAATCCTTAATTCCACTAAACCAGCACATTTCTGAAAAGCATGCATACTGTGGCTTCACTTAACATCCAGTACCCATTATCATGTGAATGGTGCACAGTGCTCTCTCTCTCTGTCTCTCTCTCTCTCTCTACATCTCCATGCATCACATGATACCAGACTACTCCCCTTTTCATGGATAAGCAAGATTAATGCATTAATGCACTATTTTACCCAGGATTAATAGCAATGAATCCATCCTACCAATGCACTATATTAGACCTTTCACTTTTGTCGGATGAAACACCTGAAATGTCAAACTATATGACTATACAGTCTAAGGGTAGGAGGGCAACAGTTTCATAATGTAAGCCTAATAACTGTATGGGTCCCAAGACATGCACACATTAGCCTTAAACTTCCCACAGACTTTTAAAATGCAAGGAGAGGGGCTAAAATAAGCCAAGCATGTACAGGGAAAATCTCCTTTACTGGGTCATTTGCATGCAGAAAGTTACAAACCACTAGATCCTCTGTACTAGTCCTGTGTAACTCCACCGGCATGTTTCTCTTCAAGGAGAGGAGAGGAGAGGAGATGAGAGGAGATGAGAGGAGAGGAGAGGAGAGGAGAGGAGAGGAGAGGAGAGGAGAGGAGAGGAGAGGAGAGGAGAGGAGAGGAGAGGAGAGGAGAGGAGAGGAGGATACTGTTACTGTTTGAGCCTGGGTGAGTTTCCATGTATTCTCGTGTATGTGTGTGTGTGTGTGTGTGTGTGTGTGTGTGTGTGTGTGTGTGTGTGTGTGTGTGTGTGTGTGTGTGTGTGTGTGTGTGTGTGTGTGTGTGTGTGTGTGTGTGTGTGTGTGTGTGTGTGTGTGTGTGTGTGTGTGTGTGTGTGACCCCCTGCTGGTCGATGTGCCACACATTCGTTCCCCTGCAGTAATGATCCCTGTCACAGTCGAGGAGAGGAGACAAGCCCCTCTACACCCCCAAAACAGAAACTTTCATCAGATCGGCTCCAAACAAGAAACAAGTTGAGAAGATAACATCAAAAGAAAAGAAGACTTGCGCATGCTCTTTCTTTCTGTCCTCTCTTTTCTCTCGTTTTCAAATGCAGCATCTCCAAACATCGTTAAAAAAGCTGTCTTTGTCACAAAGAAAACAATCCTAAAGTTTGGGGTGGTAGATTTCTCGGCTGCGACGAACGAAGCAAACTTTTATGTGCTTCAACACAAAGACTAGCCCTGAGCAACAGTCTCATCTGAACACATCCAATAATACAAGTCTACTGCTTAGATTTCAAAGACTCAAAGCACTAAGAAATACTCTCTAAATTCACTTACAGTTTGAGCAGGAAATCCATGAAGCATCTCATGAACTGTTCTCAACACGCTACTGCACAAGGAACACGAGGAGTCAAGTTTGTAGGCTATAACAAGCTAAAGTTTACAGTATGTGCCAACTTAGTAGACAGCTTGAAAAATTCCTTTTCAGATGCTTTAGAGTGGGGTAGCTGGATGTCAGAAATGTAATTATTCGGAGGTAACCGAAAAAGAGGCTTAAAACCATAGAATTAAAATAGAGTAGAATAGGATAGAATCAGTGCACCCGTTATGGCATCATTGACTTGAATGGGAATGTCCGCTCTACTTACTCTAAATCTATGCTTAAAACTCAGGTCCAAGACAGCAAATCTAATTGATTACGCAACTACTGTATAATTATATTTATGGCAAAGTATTTATAGGTTCCAGACAGTAAGGACCTAACTTTGTGCTTTGCTTTTCTAACAAGCAGGAGAAGTTGCAGGTCCATTAGGATATTCTGAGTCAGTAACTTGGCATATACAGTTGAAGTCGGAAGTTTAAATACACTAAATACACAGTTGGAGTCAATAAAACTTGTTTTTCAACACTCCACAAATTTCTTGTTAACAAACTATAGTTTTGGCAATTCGGTTAGGACATCTACTGTGTGCATGACACAAGTAATTTTTCCAACAATTGTTGACAGACAGATTATTTCACTTATAATTCACTGTATCACAATTCCAGTGGGTCAGAAGTTTACATACAATAAGTTGACTGTGCTTTTAAACAGCTTAATTATGTCATGACTTTAGAAGCTTCTGATAGGCTAATTGACATCATTTGAGTCAATTGGAGGTGTACCTGTGGATGTATTTCAAGGCCTACCTTCAAGCTCAGTGCCTCTTTGCTTGACATCATGGGAAAAACAAAATAAATCAGCCAAGACCTCAGAAAAAAATTGTAGACCTCCACAAGTCTGGTTCATACTTGGGCGTTTCCAAATGCCTGAAGGTACCACGTTCATCTGTACAAACAATAGTACGCAAGTATAAACACCATGGGACTACGCAGCCGTCATACCGCTCAGGAAGGAGACGCGTTCTGTCTCCTAGAGATTAACGTACTTTGGTGTGAAAAGTGCAAATCAACAACAGCAATGGACCTTGTGAAGATGCTGGAGGAAACAAGTACAAAAGTATCTATATCCACAGTAAAACAAGTCCTATATCGACATAACCTGAAAGGATGCTCAGCAAGGAAGAAGCCACAGCTCCAAAACTGCCATTAAAAAGCCAGACAATGGTTTGCAACTGCACATGGAGACAAAGATCATACTTTTTGGGAGAAATGTCCTCTGGTCTGATGAGACAAAAATAGAACTGTTTAGCCAGAATGACCATTGTTATGTTTGGAGGCAAAAGGGGGAGGCTTGCAAGCTTAAAAACACCATCCCAACCGTGAAGCATAGGGGTGGCAGCATCATGTTCACAAAATAGATGGCTTCATGAGAAGGGAAATTACGTGGATATATTGAAGCAACATCTCAGTCAGGAAGTTTAAGCTTGGTCACAAATGGGTCTTCCAAATGGACAATTACCCCAAGCATACTTCCAAAGTTGTGGAAAAATGGCTTAAGGATAACAAAGTCAAGGTATTGGAGTGGCCATCATAAAGGCCTGACCTCAATCCTATAGAAAATTTGTGGGCAGAACTGAAAAAGTGTGTGCGAGCAAGGAGGCCTACAAACCTGACTCAGTTACACCAGCTCTGTCAGGACGAATGGACCAAAATTCACCCAACTTATTGTGGGAAGCTTCTGGAAGGCTACCCGAAATGTTTGACCCAAGTTAATCAATTTAATGGCAATGCTACCAAATACTAATTGAGTGTATGTAAACTTCTGACCCACTGGGAATGTGATGAAAGAAATAAAAGCTGAAATAAATCATTCTCTCTACTATTATTCTGACATTTCACATTCTTAAAATAAAGTGGTGATTCTAACTGACCTAAGACAGGGAATTTTTACTAGGATTAAATGTCAGGAATTGTGAAAAACTGAGTTTAAATGTACTTGGCTAAGGTGTATGTAAACTTCCGACTTCAACTATATACCGACTTTATACTATATACCGACTTCTGTATACTTCCGGCCCGTCCTTGGACACTGTGCTATCTAACCTCCAAACGAGCTTCAATGCCATACAACACTCCTTCCGTGGCATCCAACTGCTCTTAAACCCTAGTAAAACCAAATGCATGCTTTTCAACCGTTCGCTGCCTGCACCCGCATGCCCGACTAGCATCACCGACCTGGATGGTTCCGACCTAGAATATGTGGACATCTACAAGTACCGAGGTGTCTGGCTAGACTGTAACCTCTCCTTCCAGACTCATATCAAACATCTCCAATCGAAAATCAAATCTAGAGTCGGCTTTCTATTCCGCAACAAAGCCTCCTTCACTCACGCCGCCAAACTTACCCTAGTAAAACTGACTATCCTACTGATCCTCGACTTCGGCGATGTCATCTACAAAATTGCTTCCAACACTCTACTCAGCAAACTGGATGGAGTTTATCACAGTGCCATGCGTTTTGTTACTAAAGCACCTTATACCACCCACCACTGTGACCTGTATGCTCTAGTCGGCTGGCCCTCGCTACATATTCGTCGCCAGACCCACTGGCTCCAGGTCATCTACAAGTCCATGCTAGGTAAAGCTCCGCCTTATCTCAGTTCACTTGTCACGATGGCAACACCCACCCGTAGCACGCGCTCCAGCAGGTGTATCTCACTGATCATCCCTAAAGTCAACACCTCATTTGGCCGCCTTTCGTTCCAGTTCTCTGCTGCCTGTGACTGGAACGAATTGCAAAAATCGCTGAAGTTGGAGACTTTTATCTCCCTCACCAATTTCAAACATCTGCTATCTGAGCAGCTAACCGATCGCTGCAGCTGTACATAGTCTATCGGTAAATAGCCCACCCAATTTTACCTACCTCATCCTCATACTGTTTTTAATTATTTACTTTTCTGCTCTTTTGCACACCAATATCTCTACCTGTACATGACCATCTGATCATTTATCACTCCAGTGTTAATCTGCAAAATTGTAATTATTCGCCTACCTCCTCATGCCTTTTGCACACAATGTATATAGACTCGCTTTTTTTCTACTGTGTTATTGACTTGTTAATTGTTTACTCCATGTGTAACTCTGTGTTGTCTGTTCACACTGCTATGCTTTATCTTGTCCAGGTCGCAGTTGCAAATGAGAACTTGTTCTCAACTAGCCTACCTGGTTAAATAAAGGTGAAATAAAATGTAAAAATTAAAATAAAACTATATACAAGGCGATTAGAAATACCAGACGGGCTCATTTTTCTAACTTGATCACTAATAATCTGAATAATTTGACAATTGTCTTCTTGACCATTGATGGCCTGATAAATCCTAACCCCACAAACCTATGTGAACTTTCCTCCACATCTAAATGTGATGAGTTTGCACCATATTTCAGAGATAAATAACCAACAATAGGCTGGGTGTCAGTCAAGCAAGACAAACACAGATGCCAAACATTTCTCTGTCCTTGTACTCTTGGATTTAAGGTGATGCATTCGACACTGTTGACCATGATGTCCTTCTTGACAGACTGGAGAGGTGGGTTGTACTCTCCGGTAGAGTTCTAAATTGGTTTAGGATATATTTAACCAATCTAGTTTTTAAATCAACCCACGATTGTGCACCCCAATACATGTCAGACATGCTTTTAAGTTATGTACCCAGTAGGTCCATCAGGTCCTCTGGCACTGGCCTTTTAACTCTCCCAAAGCCTCAGACCAAGAGGCATGGAGAGGCAGCCTTTAGTTACTATACCCCCAGCCTCTGGAGTAGCCTTCCAAGAGATCCTGAGCGGGGCAAAACGGTGGATCATTGTTTTTTTTAAATCTTGAAACACCATTTTAGCTTTGCCTTAGTGTGCTTTTTAATCGTTCAGTTGTTATTGTTATTCTTTAGTTTTTTATCCTCTTATGTTTGTTTTGTGGTAAATATTTCTTCTTTTTTTCTCTTTTTTTCCCCTGCAAAGATAATTTTGTTGCATTCCATGTCTGAAATGTGCTGTATGAATAAAGTTTTATTTTATGTAATTGGAGGATAGGAATTGAGTACATTCTCTCCCTTTACTGAAGGTGTGTAATTCACCTGTCATGCTGGACAGTAATCTGAATGAACTAACAGCTAAACCATTGAAATCAGTAACTAAGTGAAGTGAACTAACACCATGGAAATGGCATACGTGGCATCACCATTTCACATTCAGCAGTTCCTGCATGCTGTGTTTTACATGACATCTTACATACAAATGGGGTCCCCCAAAACCCTCCAATAAGAGCGTATCTGGTCTCTTCGGCCAGTGTGTGTGTATGCGTGTGCGTGCGCGTGTAAGTGATCCCTACCTCCAAATGCCGGCCTCATGGTGAAATCATGATCATCTACTTTCAGAAGCTGCTCTGTCTTCAGCTTGCGATTCTTGGTCACATCTGGAGGTTTCTTTGTCAAGGAACTGGGAGATGACAAAACAAGACAACACCATATTAATGAATGATGAGTTGATAACTGGTGGAATGATTTACACAAAGGACATTCTAAATGAGCGTTATTGCGAAAGCCATTAGGAATCTGAATGTCTGTGTCCTAAATGGGACCCTTTTCCCTAGTGTACTACTTATGAGCATAATGCTCTGGTCGTGCACAAAAGTAGTGCACTATATAGGGAATATGGTGCTATTTGGGAAGCCTTTGACTCCATTAAATGCACTGGTTACAAATGTGCCTATTCTTGTAAAGGGCTCCCTTGCCAAAGAGACCTTGGCCTCTATGGGAACAATAGAACTACAATAGAACTGCGTAAATAAAGGTTAAATAAAAAATGTAAATATCAAGCACAATCAAAGCTGAATGGGAAATGTTGCTTTTCAATTCTACACATTTTTCCATGTGGTGGAGAGAAAATGTGGCAATTTTATGACATATTTCATGGAACTCATTTTGGGGTGGAGATAATTTATTTCAGTTTTTCAAATGAATTTGAAAGCAAATGTCCTGCTATTCTACACGTTTGGCCATTACTGATTTCATGTGGTATTGGAAGCTCATAGTTCCCAGTGGGAAATTGCACTTGAACGACCCTCCAAATGGGAAACTCCGAGAAAATGATGTTCCTGGAGTAGCTAAGTTGTGATGTTTAACTACCGACCTTTCACCTTTTCAACCAAAAGATGATTACAAATCATTTTTAGACAATTAGAACTTGTCAATATGGAGAATGTAGTTAGTTTGACCATATGTCAATGTTAAGCAAGCTAACTAACGTTTCATTAGCAATGTGAGCTAGCTTATCAAGCTTCCCAGTGCTTATGTCCTTTATGCCTGGAGCTGGCCCTGATGATAGCAGTAACATGTTATCTGCAGCCCGCTCCCATCTTTGACAGATAGACAAAACGTGCCTGAGGGACGTGGTCGTGCTTTGATCGTACTGGAGGCACTGGCAGCCAGCTGCTAACCTGTCATTGATGAGTAGGAACAACAAGTTAGGTTCTACCCTGGCTGTCTAGTGTAAAACTTGAAACGACCACCTTCTGTCTGGGTCATGATGCATTTGTACTGCTTTCTGTCACTCTTTAACCTCATCCTCAGGCTCAATTGCTACCAGATAGAGATCTTTCTCATATATCCCTTATAATGACTGTAGTTATTGAATATTTTTTCCATGTCCAATTCTGTCTGCAGTGCACAATGAATGATTAGGCTATATTAACACTGCATTTTGATTGTCTGCGTGGATCATCACAATCACTATGTTTATAATCATCATCTTCGTCGCAATGATCATCAACATCTTATTTTTCTACTTCATCATCATCAGCGTTTATCATGATGTTCCAATCTACTGCATCAAGAAAGAGTGATATCAAGTTTTGTGAAATTCAACCTCTGATGAAGAAGAATATTGTGTACCCCTCAGATGACCAGACACATCATAGCAATGAACCATGTTGACAGACAGGCATGGAACAGATCTTGAACCATTGCGCACCAAAAACTCACACCTGGGTGATCAATATTCGGGTACCACTTACGGGCCATGCTTTGTGGTCTCTGGTCCATGCTTTGCCGTCTCCACGGTTTCCGTCCATCTCCGTACTCGGTGTCCAAGCCTACGGCATTCCCCAGTAACGACCAAACAGAAGAGTAAAAACAGCGGTTTAGTCAGATAAGGCATCGTGCCACGGGCAAGCATAAAATTCCACAAGTGAGTCCAAAAGCCCGTTCAGTCCATGACTTGTCCTACAGGTATACGGCTTTGAATACCAACGCATCTTCTCGCTCACGGACAACCAAGCGTTCTGACAGGCATTGCAAAAGGGTTTGATGATGATGTGTAGGTTGTGTATAAATACGGCTGCTTGGGAATCTATACTCCGAAATATTTCCTCCGATTGTCATTGGTTAGCAACTGCACAGTTGTTTCGATGCGCGCAGCAGTCGGTCGCAACCACACTGTTGGTCATTGTAGCAGACGCAGACTCGCAGCAAGCACACATGCAGGCATGGAGCACCGTGTCTACACCACTGGCATGTTAAACATGCTTGATGAAACCATGTATGAGTATGTAGTGTAACCTCAAAATAACACCAAAGTAGCCTAGAGCACAGAGGAGGCGCAGAGATTGTCCTACGACTAATCCAGCCTGGTCTCATAGACTAGATGTAATATAGTAAATCTAATTCCGGGATAGACAAATTAGTATGCTATCAAGTCAAATGTATTGGTCATATACACTTGTTTAGCAGATGTTATTGCGGGAGTAGCGAAATGCTTGTAAGTGGAGTATATGAAATTTGGTATGGCTACATAAGAAAGAAGGTTACTTATGCCAAAAGGAAAGAAGGGTGGTTGGTTAGGGTGGATGAGTAGGGTGGTTGGTTAGGGTGGATGGGTAGGCGTATAACATGAATGTCTAGCAGGTGTTCTAGTGTTCAAATCTCATCACAGACAACTTTAGCAACTTTTCAACTGCTTACTACTTTTAGCTACTTAGCATGTTAGCTAACCCAACCCTTAACCTAAACCCCTACCCTAGCTAACATTAGCGTTAGACAGCTGGCCACAAATTGAAATTCATAACATATCATACGAAATGAAAGATGAACATCCACAAATGAATACATTCCATATGGAAGGTAACATATCATACTAAATGATGGAGGCTGGTGGAAGGAGCTATAGGAGGACGGGCTCATTGAAATGTCTGGAATGGAATTAATGGAATGGAGTCAAACATGTGGTTTCCATATGTTTGATACTGTTCCATTCATCCATTCTAGCCTTTACAATGAGCCCATCCTCCTATAGCTCCCCTGACCAGCCTTCCCTCAGTGTCTTGGATTTAAATACAGAATAATACGAATGTTCCGAGACCATGTTGCAGCTACTAATCTTGTTCTGATGAGGTTTTGAGTGGAGATGAGATGCTGAGGGTGTGAGTAGTCAAAAGTAGTTTATAGGCTATATTATAGGGCTATATGGAGCCAACTTTGAGATAAACTTATTGCGCAATAAAGTTAAGATAAACTGCAATTGTACTTAGAAGAAAAACATAATAATTATGTATCACTTGTTGCAAACTGACAAAGTTGAAAGTTTCCCTATGCAACGGTTAACCCCTGTTCTCTCTATGATTCTTCCTTCCTCTCACGTTGAGATAAGGGCCACTCCCAGGGGAGTCCTGGGCTCCATGATGGGACCTGGCTCTCAGATCTGCAGGGGGGTTAGAGGTGCTGGGGGGTTTGAGGCACCGGAGTCCCTGGGGCACCTCTTGTCCCAGCCGCGGCGCAGCGTGGAGCAGCAGCAACATCAGCAGCAGCAGCAGATGGTGCGGCTCTTTTTTTAATGCGGTTTTGTCGTCGCCCACTCAGCTCCCAGTCTACTGCAGACCCTGAAATGCAGCTTATCCGGGATTTCAGTGCAATTCTCCCCGCCATGTACGCCCGGAGATCTCCCACTGTCATCCGAAGCAAGCCATTGCGCTGGACTAATGCCAACCTAGCTATAGGCTGCTGCTCTGCTGGTTCCCAGTTATGTAATGTGAAAGTTAGTCTGCATGGCCTTTCCATATTAAAAAGGATGAATTCATTCTGTTTATGTTTATTTGTCTGGATTGCCGCTCTATTCCTCAAACACAGTTAATGCTCTATCAATATTTATAGAAATACAAAATTATAAATTGAATTGGTCAAAGCAAACAGATTAACATACATTAAGCATTGATTTGATGTTTGATTTAATTGAAGAGATAAGTGTGCCTCCTAAATGGCATCCTATTCCAAATGGAACCCCATTCCCTATACAGTGCACTACTTTTGACCTGAATCCTATGTGCCCTGGTCAAAAGTTGTGCACTACATAGGGAATAGGATGTCATTTTGGACACAAACTTACTATTGTTTATGGTATTACAGGTGACATCAATCCGTCTCTGTGTGAGTTCTAACAGGAAATGCTCTAGGCTTGACCTTTAGCTCGATGTGAGTGTCTCTTAGCAAAGCTTCCCACTGGCCCCAACGCCAATTCAAAGTTTATCCCACGTTGGTTCAACAAAATGTAATTGAAATGACGTGGAAACAACGTTGATTCAACCAGTGTGTGCCCAGTGGCTGTCATGTCTCAATGCTCTTATATGAGGCTTATTAGAACTCAAACATGAAAGGGCTGGATAGGATATTATTTCCTTTTCTCTTATGTGGAAAAGGTGGTGGTCATGTCAAGGAAGCTAGTGAGGACTTTTGAGACTCAAGCCCAATCACATGTCATCCCCAAGCCCGACACATCTTCATGGCCCCTTTGACAACCTGAGGATAGTAACACTATAAACAATACAAAATAAACTTTCATCTAGCTGTCAAACTAGCCACAATTACTCTAAATGGGATTGCAGGTGTTTGTACGCCAATCCAATTGTTTTTAAAAATCTTTTTTGCAGCTTTATTGACTTTGAATTGGGCTCCAGAGTGGCGCAGCGGTCTAAGGCACTGCATCTCAGTGTTAGAGGCATCACTACAGACCCTAGTTCGATTCCAGTCTGAATCACAACCGGCCATGATTGGGAGTCCTATAGTGCGGCATATAGTGCGGCACACAATTGTCCCAGCGTCGTCTGGGTTTGGCCGGGGTAGGCCATCATTGTAAATAAGAATTTGTTCTTAACTGACTTGCCCAGTTAAATAAAGATTTTAAAAAAGGACTGTCTCTATAAAGTTCCCTTAGATATGCTTGGCTGGACTTTACACTCCAGTAGCAGAGGTCCTCTGATGCTCCTCATGGTTTAACCATACACTCTACACCACAGGGAATAGCATGTAACCTCCAACAGCCACACGAACAGCAGTATTGTACAGTCATAATGCAATATCAATGAAGAAGGGATAAAACCAGCCAGATGAGCATCAGTTCAGTACGGCTCCGTTCATCTTTCCTGTCCTTACATATTTCCTCTATTGTGGAAAGAAACGCCTTACACAACACATTTATATTTGCTGTGTGATATCCAGTCGCATGCCTAATGAGCTTAGTTCACCTGTCGTACCCCATCAGAACCCAAAAATATACGTTTTTTTTACTCCAATGTTAGTAAACAATGTAATTGTAAACCATTTGGATCTCATGGATGGTCAGTCCTTGCATAGCTCTGTCTATGAATTAGAGAGTGGTTACATTTCCACCAACCCCATCCTTCAGCTGTCTAACAAATCCCCCTTTGTTATTGTTTGAACTGCAGATGGTCTCTTTAAGCTTGATAAAGATGAAAGGCCAAGGTTCAATCTAATATCAGATTTCAAAAGACTGTGTTGCTGTGCTGTTAAGCTAGGGGTGCCCTGGTGCATCTCACGCACACACACACACACACACACACACACCGCCCCCCCGGTGTGACCGAATGGTTTCAAACCCCAGACAGCTACAAGAGTTGCATCCCAAATAGTACAGTATTCCCTATGTAGTAAACTAATCCTGGCCCTAACAATGACAGAGTAAACAACAATTACATAATGGTACATGCTAGCCATTAACTAGGGATGCCCCCTAAAGAACTGGAATTATTTCCATGTCAGATTTAGCAATAGTGCCATCCAGCTGCATGGGTCATTGACACAGAGCTACTGGCTGTGATCTGGTGTTAAACCACTACTCCCCCGGCCGGGGCATTACAGCTGGAGTTGGAGCAGCGTTTTGGCACAGGGCGCTGCAAACCTGGGCCATACTCAGCAGGGATTAACATTTACTATGTTGCAGAGGAAAAAGGAATGGAATCACAGTCATACGACAGACTGGTTCAGATCCATTTATGCTACCTTGCCAACTCCTTGTCACTCATTGTCACACCAAACATGACGATTCTATAATGAGTTATAGAGAGTAGAAACAGACTGGAATCCATGCAAGTCATAAAACTCTAGCAGGATGAGGAGTTATAGAGAGTAGAAACAGACTGGTATTCTCTTGTGAAATGGACACTTGAGAACGTCTGTATGTTTAATGCATTTCTATATCTACCTACAACATTCTGAACATTGTGCCCTCATTTGTTTTCCATGTACAGTTATTCTCCCTGCATCTTTCTGCACCTGGGACTTTCCCAGGTATTTCCAAGGGTCTCCTTGACAATTAATGTCATTGTTTGTACTATGGTGATATTGTCACTGGAGAACTCCATTTATCTGCAATGGGGGCTTCTTTACTGATTATTTCCAAGGGTGCCCATGACAAAATAATATTTTATTGAAGCCTGTTTGGTTTGAATGCCCCCTGCAATTCCAGGAAATCAGCATTTATATTCAACTTCAAGATAGATGTGTGAAATTCAATATCTGCTGCTGTGAAGAAATGATGATGATGAAAGGATGCACTTTCATTCCACTATTACCAGACCCCTGGACATATCTCTTCACAAACGCTCTTGATGTTCCATCACAATCATTCCACAGTCAAGACCCTCACTGGGTTATAGTGGATGTGTCCCGTGTGTGCAGTATCCACAGTCAAGACCCTCACTGGGTTATAGTGGATGTGTACCGTGTGTGCAGTATCCACAGTCAAGACACTCACTGGGTTATAGTGGATGTGTACTGTGTGTGCAGTATCCACAGTCAAGACACTCACTGGGTTATAGTGGATGTGTACTGTGTGTGCAGTATCCACAGTCAAGACACTCACTGGGTTATAGTGGATGTGTACTGTGTGTGCAGTATCCACAGTCAAGACCCTCACTGGGTTATAGTGGATGTGTCCCGTGTGTGCAGTATCCACAGTCAAGACACTCACTGGGTTATAGTGGATGTGTCCCGTGTGTGCAGTATCCACAGTCAAGACACTCACTGGGTTATAGTGGATGTGTCCCGTGTGTGCAGTATCCACAGTCAAGACACTCACTGGGTTATAGTGGATGTGTACCGTGTGTGCAGTATCCACAGTCAAGACACTCACTGGGTTATAGTGGATGTGTACTGTGTGTGCAGTATCCACAGTCAAGACCCTCACTGGGTTATAGTGGATGTGTCCCGTGTGTGCAGTATCCACAGTCAAGACACTCACTGGGTTATAGTGGATGTGTACTGTGTGTGCAGTATCCACAGTCAAGACACTCACTGGGTTATAGTGGATGTGTCCCGTGTGTGCAGTATCCACAGTCAAGACACTCACTGGGTTATAGTGGATGTGTCCCGTGTGTGCAGTATCCACAGTCAAGACACTCACTGGGTTATAGTGGATGTGTACCGTGTGTGCAGTATCCACAGTGCAGTATCCACAGTCAAGACACTCACTGGGTTATAGTGGATGTGTACTGTGTGTGCAGTATCCACAGTCAAGACACTCACTGGGTTATAGTGGATGTGTACTGTGTGTGCAGTATCCACAGTCAAGACACTCACTGGGTTATAGTGGATGTGTACTGTGTGTGCAGTATCCGGGCGTCAGAAGAGGTGAAGACTGGAGAATATAAGACACGTGTATCTAATCAGGGGAGTCATGCATCCCAAAGCAGTCTGTTTCTATCCTCCTGACTGGTGGTTCTTTTTTCAAAGAAACTAAATATGCTTCTCTGCATCTCTGCAAAAAATCTGGGTAAAATATTGAAAGGAATATGAGTCATATTCAGTACATTTAGTTAATGCTTGCTTTGTAAAGTCTATCAACCTTGCCAGCAGGCATGCCAGCTAAGATAGTTAGACAGGCTAGCTACTCAAACTTGATTGATAGACTGAAATGGATTCTTGGTAGCTACTTACGAAGTTGGGAGATTGGGAACCTATCTGGGCTAGCTAAAGCTAACTTCATAACATTTCTAGGTGGCTAGTAGTGTTTCAGAAAAACAACATATATATTAAAAAAAACATTTTTACAGAACAAATCTGAGGGGACACGTGCCCCATGATATCTCTGTATCTAATAGATTACCTGAGAACTATACTCATACATAGTTTAAGAGATTGATTGGTCATAAGCACTTCCATAAAATTGTAACATATTGTATGAATTGAAATGGGTAGCATATCAAACAAACTGGATGACGTTATACACAATTGTGCACAATTTTCGGGGACCCGTTTTGGCTCGTGAGCCCTACTTTCAAAACTACTGTCTGAAGTTATACAAAACCTTTGTAACGCATCTTTAATGAAGCTCAGTCTTCCTGTTGACTGACAGAAAGAGTGGGTGTCTGTAGTAAAAGTCTTGCTGAAGATTTGTTCAAGACAGAGGACACTAATTTCACCTGAGCCAAACCCTAATTTGGGACAGCTTGTTGGCTGAATGCCCAAAATACTGTCGACCTGAGCCCTTTATTGCAATAGAAGGCTCAGCTGTCCCCTATCAATCTCTCCCCTTTGTGCAAACCTATCTTAGATGTTATCAGCTAGTTGGTCCCCACAAAGCAAATTCTGAATCTAAGCCGAATATTAAATGTAAATACAATTTCCAGTCTCTTATAATGACGACTTGCTCTTATAGTTTACTTTAAGTTTACTTTAATTTTTCTTGAATAATTACTTTAATAATTTTCATTATTGCAGTGAAATGTTCCTTAAAATAATACTATTTATAAGAACAATAATAGATTGGATCTCTCTCTCTCTCTCTCTCTCTCTCTCTCACAAAGGAAAAAACACATTCGTTGACACACGATATACTACTATGTAGTGACATCACTGGTAATAATGATAATAAATGCAGACGTGTGCATTCCAAATGGCATCCTGTTGCCTATACTGGGGTTCATACACATTTTGACAGATGACTTCTCCGTGACGTTTAACCCTATTCCTATGACCAATCATTAGCGGCGTCTCTGTGTACATATAAAGAAGTCAGCGTAATGTGGTATCAACACTGGGACACTCTAATCCCATGTACCATGTCCTGTCGTTGAGCAAGGCACTTAACCACCCACAAGGTAGAATATCTATTAGTCAACAGTATAAAACACGTGGTAAAACCTCAGTCTGGAGAGATACAGTGGGGCAAAAAAGTATTTAGTCAGCCCACAATTGTGCAAGTTGATCCACTTAAAAAGATGAGAGATGCCTGTAATTTTCATCATAGGTACACTTCAACTATGACAGACAAAATTAGAAAAATAATCCAGAAAATCACATTGTAGGATTTTTAATGAATTGATTTGCAAATTATGGTGGAAAATAAGTATTTGGTCACCTACAAACAAGCAATATAGACCTGTAACTTCTTCTTTAAGAGGCTCCTCTGTCCTCCACGCGTTGCCTGTATTAATGGCACCTGTTTGAACTTGTTATCAGTATAAAATACACCTGTCCACAACCTCAAACAGTCACACTCCAAACTCCACTATGGCCAAGACCAAAGAGCTGTCAAAGGACACCAGAAACAAAATTGTAGACCTGCACCAGGCTGGGAAGACTGAATCTGCAATAGGTTAGCAGCTTGGTTTGAAGAAATCAACTGTGGGAGCAATTATTAGGAAATGGAAGACATACAAGACCAAGATCGCACCCAAGATCGCACCCCGTGGGGTGAAAATGATCACAAGAACGGTGAGCAAAAATCCCAGAACCACACGGGGGGACCTAGTGAATGACCTGCAGAGAGCTGGGACCAAAGTAACAAAGCCTACCATCAGTAACACACTACGCTGCCAGGTACTCAAATCCTGCAGTGCCAGACGTGTCCCCCTGCTTAAGCCAGTACATGTCCAGGCCCATCTGAAGTTTGCTAGAGAGCGTTTGGATGATCCAGAAGAAGATTGGGAGAATGTCATATGGTCAGATGAAACCTAAATGGAACTTTTTGGTAAAAACTCAACTTGTCGTGTTTGGAGGACAAAGAATGCTGAGTTGCATCCAAAGAACACCATACCTACTGTGAAGCATGGGGATGGAAAGATCTCCCTTTGGGGCTGTTTTTCTGCAAAGGGACCAGGATGACTGATCCGTGTAAAGGAAAGAATGAATGGGGCCATGTATCGTGAGATTTTGAGTGAAAACCTCCTTCCATCAGCAAGGGCATTGAAGATGAAACGTGGCTGGGTCTTTCAGCATGACAATGATCCCAAACACACCGCCCGGGCAACGAAGGAGGGGCTTCGTAAGAAGCATTTCAAGGTCCTGGAGTGGCCTAGCCAGTCTCCAGATTTCAACCCCATAGAAAATCTTTGGAGGGATTTGAAAGTCTGTGTTGCCCAGCAACAGCCCCAAAACATCACTGCTCTAGAGGAAATCTGCATGGAGGAATGGGCCAAAATACCAGCAACAGTGTGTGAAAACCTTGTGAAGACTAACAGAAAATGTTTGACCTCTGTCATTGCCAACAAAGGGTATATAACAAAGTACTGAGATCAACTTTTGTTATTGACCAAACACTTATTTTCCACCATAATTTGCCCCACTCTACTTGATGTGCAGGCTTTTGATTCAGCCCTGCTCAAACACAGAGCCAGTTTATCAAGGTGCAGTTGAGCAGCTCATTTCTAAAATGTGGTTTGTTAGAGGAGGGCTGGAATAAAGGCACATACATTAGCTCTCCTGGAGGACGGCTGACCACCCTTGATGTATAACATTACAACCAAATATGTTTTACGACTTATGATATAATTCACTAATTTAGTACACGGAGTGTACAAAATCTTAAGGACACATGCTCTTTCCATGACATAGACTGACCAGGTAAATCCAGGTGAAAGCTATGATCCATTATTGATGTCACTTGTTAAATCCACTTCAATCAGTGTAGATGAAAGGGAGGAGACAATTGAGACATAAATCAATCAAATGTATTTATAAAGCCTTTTTTACATCAGCCGATGTCACAAAGTGCTATACAGAAACCAAGCCTAAAACCCCAACAGCAAGCAATGCAGATGAAGAAGCACGGATTGTGTACGTGTGCCATTTAGAAGGTGAATGGGCAAGACAAAATATTTTAGGCGCACCGGTTTGTGTCAAGAACTGCAGCATTGCTGGGTTTTTCACACTCAACAGTTTACCATGAGTATCAAGAATGGTCCTGTAACAATCGTTGTCCTCCTCGGATGAGGAATAGGAAGGATCAGACCAAAACACAGCGTGGAAAGTGGCCATGTTAATTTTAATAAATAAACTGAACACTGCAATAACCAAAAAACAACAAAGAGAGAGAGAGTGAACGAAACTAAACAGTTCTGTAAGGTGAAGACACATAAAACAGAAAACAACTACCCACAAACACAGGTGGGAACAGGCTACCTAAGTATGGTTCTCAATCAAAGACAACGATAGACAGCTGCTTCTGATTGGGAACCATACCAGGCCAAACACAGAAATACAAAACATAGAACAAAAACATAGAATGCCCACCCCAATTCCCGCCGTGACCAAACCAAAAATAGAGACATAAAAATGGAACTAAGGTTAGGATGTGACAGTACCGCCACCCCCATGGTGTGGACTCCGGCCGCGGAAACCTGAACCTATAGGGGAGGGTGTGGGTGGGCATTTCACCGTGGTGGCGGCTCTGGTGCGGGACGTAGACCCAACTCCACCTTAGTCTTGGACCACTTATGTGGCACCTCTGGAGTGGTGACCCTCACCGCCGACCTCGGACTGGGGACCCTTACCGCGGGCCCCGAATAGGAGGGAGACTCTGTTGGCGCCGGACAGGCGGGAGACACTGGCGGTGCCGGACAGGGGGGAGACTCTGGCGGCTCCGGAGTGAACGGCAGCTCTGACGCCTCTGGCCTGATGGCAGCTCCGGGGTGATGGGCAGCTCTGGCAGCTCCGGACTGACGGGTGGCTCTGGCAGCTCCGGACTGATGGGCGGCTCTGGCAGCTCTGGACAGACGGGCGGCTCTGGCAGCTCCGGACAGACGTGCGGCTCTGGCAGCTCCGGACAGACGTGCGGCTCTGGCAGCTCCGGACAGACGTGCGGCACTGGCAGCTCCGGACAGACGTGCGGCTCTGGCAGCTCCGGACAGACGGGCGGCTCTGGCAGCTCCAAACAGACGGGAGAACCTGGAGGGAGGAGACTGAGAGACAGACGGAGAGACAGCCTGGTGCGTGGGGCTGCCACAGGCCTGGTGTGTGGAGGAGGCACCGGATGGACCGGGCTGTGGGGGAGCACTGGAGCTCTGGTGCGCAGTCTTGGCACCACTCCTCCAGGCTGGATGACCACTTTAGCCTGGACCCTCCAGAGTGCAGGCACAGGTTGAACCGAGCTGTGGGGGAGCACTGGAGTTCTGGTGCATACCACTCGCACCTCTCCCTAAGGCTCAATATCCACATTCGCCTGGGACGGGCGGAGCGCAGGCATAGGGCGAACTGCGCCCTCCCAGTGCCCCGGGAACACAGCATGTAGAGCCGGCACAGGATACTCTGGGCCGAAATGGCGTACCGGAGACCAAACACGCTGACCCGGCACAATACACCCTGGCTGGATGCCCACTCTCGCATGGCACTTGCGGGGGGCTGGCCTACAGCGCTCCGGGTAATGAGCGCGTACTGGCGACACTGTGCGCTTGACCGCATAACACGGTGCCTGACCAGTACTGCGCTTCTTCCGGTAAGCACAGGAAGTTGGCTCAGGTCGCCTGACTCCGCCAATCTCCCCGTGTGCCAATTTTTTGGGGGGGCTGCCTCTCGTACCTGTTGCGCTGCCTTATCTCATATCGCCACCGCTCAGCTTTAGCTGCCTCCAGTTCTTATTTGGGGCGGCGATATTCCCCAGCCTGTGCCCAGGGTCCCTTGCCGTCCAATATCTCCTCCCAAGTCCAGGAGTCCTGAACCCTCGGCTCCCTGTTACCACGCTGCTTGGTCCGTTTGTGGTGGGTAGTTCTGTAACGATCGTTGTCCTCCTCGGAAGAGGAATAGGAAGGATCAGACCAAAACGCAGCGTGGAAAGTGTCCATGTTAATTTTAGTATGCCAACCCCTACTCACGCCCTGACCAAACCAAAATAGACATAAAAATGGAACTAAGGTCAGGATGTGACAGGTCCACCACCCAAAGGACATCCAGCCAACTTGACACAACTGTGGGAAGCATTGGAGTCAACATGGGCCAGCATCCCTGTGGAACGCTTTCGACACCTTGTAGAGTCCATCCCCTGAAGAATTGAGAATGTTCTGAGGGTGAAAGGAAAGGGTGCAACTCAATATTAGGAATGTGTCCTTCATGTTTTGTACACTCAGTTTATATCAAAGTACAAATGGCTTTGGTAGGCTACAAATGTTTTTATTAAGCTGAAGCAAGTCCACAAATTTTCTTCAGGAAATGTACCTTTTCTAATTTAGTCATGTTTATATTAGCTACCTTGGAAGTGTTTGCAGACTGACAAGCATCAATTAATTTGCAATACAAAACACGTTTTGAAGCCAGATAATCCGAAAGAAAGGCTAAATCTAATATATTTTTCTAAAATTAAGATGTGTTTAAATTAATCAACTTTGTATATATATATACATAGATATATATATACACACTACCATTTAAAAGTTTAGGGTCACTTAGAAATGTTCTTGTTTTTGAAAGAAAATGAATTAGCCTTTTAAAATGAAAAACTTGGATTAGCTAACACAACGTGCCATTGGAACACAGGGGTGATGGATGCTGATAATGGGCCTCTGTACACCTATGTAGATATTCCATAAAAGAATCTGCCATTTCCAACTACAAAAGTCATTAACAACATTGACAATGTCTACACTGTGTTTCTGATCAATTTGATGTTATTTAATGTACAAAAAAAATTGCTTTTCTTTAAAAAACAAAGACATTTCCAAGTGTCCCCAAACTTTTGAACAGTAGTGTATATATATTATACTGTACATATAGTATATTTTGTTTTATTGGTTCAAGTCTCTATTGAAACATGTTTATTCTGAATGAGACTAACCAGAATAAATAAAGGTTAAATCTATCAAATATTGCATTGTCGAAACCCACTCAGGAAACCCTCTCTCTCTCTCTGTGTGTGTAAAGCACCCTACAGAGCTCCCCACTGTGTGTGTGACAGCTAGCTATGCCTTAGAAACAGCCTGATCTACACTGACAGTCTCTGACACACAACCTGCTAGGTACACACACAGACACGCAGACACACATGGAGACACACAAACACACACACACGGACACACACACACACACCTCCTAACCAGCAGCAGGCTACAAAGCAAAGCGCTCTCCATTTTTCTGCAACGAAAAAAGACATTTCAGACTGCAAACAGTTTGTGTATGTATGTGTATGTATGTGTGTGTGTGTGTGTGTGTGTGTGTGTGTGTGTGTGTGTGTGTGTGTGTGTGTGTGTGTGTGTGTGTGTGTGTGTGTGTGTGTGTGTGTGTGTGTGTGTGTGTGTGTGTGTGTGTGTGTGTGTGTGTGTGTGTGTGTCTTGCTCAACTCCTATGCTGTAACAATTAGTGATGGGTGAGTGAGTGAGTGAGTGACAGGGTTGTGCTCCAGCCGGGTAGAGGCTTTTGGCTCTGTGCTGCGTGGTGGATTACAATTCAAAACATGAAATTGTCTTATGTAATACATAGTAGTGCAGACGATAACACACTGCTGACGACCAGCCATGGAGCAGCTGTTACGCAATCCATGTTTGACCTTGCCAAACACGCGCACACGCACACACGCACACACGGGAAAGCGCGCACACACAGGGAAGCGCATGCACACACACAAAGTCTAAATGTATGTCACATGCATTGGATGCAGAAGCTGGAAACAACATACACACACGACGTGGAAACATGCATACATTTTTTGGAATGGTTTGTGATTAGGGTAACATTGAGATTCATCAACGTAAACACATTTTTGTTGACAAATTTCAAAAAATGTATTACATTTTGAAACAAATAAAATGTTTCACTAAATGAGTGAAGTAATAAAATGATGCGTAAAAAGAAACAGGCTTCACGATCAAACTGCTTCCAAAGTCCAGTCAACAAGCTGCAGGGAGAACATTTTAGAATGGTGAAAATGATAGCATTGATGCCTTGACAGAACAACTGTAAGTCACCACATTTTTGATAGAAACCTTTTGTAATTGCTAGTAATTTAGATTTGGTGTTCCATTTAAAAAACGATGACAATATACAGTATATATACAATATATATACAATATATATATATATATACAGTACCTACAGTACGTACAGTATAACCAATATACAGTACATATACAATATACAGTACATATACAGTACATATACAGTACCTATATACAATATACAGTACATATACAATATACAGTACCTATATACAATATATAGTACATATGCAATATACAGTACACATTTGCAATATACATTACATATACAGTATACAGTACATATACAATATACAGTACAGTAAGCTCTGTCAGGTTGGATGGGGAGCGTTGCTGCACAGCTATTTTCAGGTCTCTCCAGAGAGTTTGATTGTCCGGGCTCTGGTTGGGCCACTCAAGAACATTCAGAGACTTGTCTCGAAGACACTCCTGAATCTTGGCTGTGTGCTGAAGGTCATTGTCCTGTTGGAAGGTGAACCTTCAACCCAGTCTGTCCTGAGCGCTCTGGAGAAGCTTTTCATCAAGGATCTCTCTATACTTTGTTCCATTCATCTTTCCCTTGATCCTGACTAGTCTCCCAGTCCCTGTCACTGATAAACATCCCCACAGCATGATGCTGCCACCACCATGCTTCACCGTAGGAATGGTGCCAGGTTTCCTTCAGACGTGACGCTTGGCATTCAGGCCAAAGACTTCAATCTTGGTTTCATCAGACCAGAGAATCTTGTTTCTCATCATCTGAGAGTCTTTAGGTGCCTTTTGGCAAACTCCAAGTGGGTTGTCATATGCCTTTTACTGAGGAGTGGCGTCTGGCCTCTCTACCATAAAGGCCTGATTGGTGGAGTTCTGACGAGATGGTTGTCCTTCTGGAAGGTTTCCCATCTCCACAGAGGAACTCTGGAGCTCTGTCAGAGTGACCATTGGGTTCTTGGTCACCTCCTTAATCAAGGCCCTTCTCACCAGATTGCTCTGTTTGGCCGGGCGGCCAGCTCTAGGAAGAGTCTTGGTGGTTCCAATTTTCTTCCATTAAAGAAAGATGGAGGCCACTGTGTTCTTGGGGACCTTCAATGCTGCAGAATTGTTTTGGTACCCTTCCACAGATCTGTGCCTCGACACAATCCTGTCTCGGAGCTCTACAGACAATTGCTTCGACCTCATGGTTTGATTTTTGCTCTGACATGCACTGTCAACTGTGAGACCTTATATAGACAGGTGTGTGCCTTTCCAAATCATGTCCAATCAACTGAATTTTCCACAGTCAGTGAGGTGACATTCAGTGAGCATTGCTTGCATTGCATTCAGTGAGATGACTTTCAGTGAGGTGACATTCAATGAGGTGACATTCAGTGAGCTGACATTCAGTGAGGTGACATTCAGTGAGCTGACATTCAGTGAGCTGAAATTCAGTGAGCTGACATTCAGTGACCATTGCTTGCATTGCATTCAGTGAGGTGACTTTCAGTGAGGTGACATTCCGTGAGGTGACATTCAGTAAGCTGACATTCAGTGACCATTGCTTGCATTGCATTCAGTGAGGTGACTTTCAGTGAGGTGACATTCCGTGAGGTGACATTCAATGAGGTGACATTCAGTGAGCTGACATTCAGTGAGCTGACATTCAGTGAGCTGACATTCAGTGACCATTGCTTGCATTGCATTCAGTGAGGTGACATTCAGTGAGGTGACATTCAGTGAGCTGACATTCAGTGAGGTGACATTCAGTGAGCTGACATTCAGTGAGCTGACATTCAGTGAGCTGACATGACCATCTGATCATTTATCACTCCAGTGTTAATCTGCAAAATTGTAATTATTCGCCTACCTCCTCATTCCTTTTGCACACATTGTATATAGACCCCTTTTTTTCTACTGTGTTATTGACTTGTTAATTGTTTACTCCATGTGTAACTCTGTGTTGTCTGTTCTCACTGCTATGATTTATCTTGGCCAGGTCGCAGTTGCAAATGAGAACTTGTTCTCAACTAGCCTACCTGGTTAAATAAAGGTGAAATAAAATTCAAATAAATAAAAAAAGTGAGGTGACATTCAGTGAGGTGACATTCAGTAAGATGACATTCAGTGAGGTGACATTCAGTGAGTTGACTTTAAGTGAGGTGACATTCAGTGAGCTGACATTCAGTGAGCTGACATTCAGTGAGCATTGCTTGCATTGCATTCAGTGAGGTCACATTCAGTGAGGTGACATTCAGTGAGCATTGCTTCAGTGAGCATTGTTTCAGTGAGCTGACATTCAGTGAGCTGACATTCAGTGAGCTGACATTCAGTGAGCTGACATTCTGTGAGCTGACATTCAGTGAGCTGACATTCAGTGAGCTGACATTCTGTGAGCTGACATTCAGTGAGCTGACATTCTGTGAGCTGACATTCAGTGAGCTGACATTCAGTGAGCTGACATTCAGTGAGCTGACATTCTGTGAGCTGACATTCTGTGAGCTGACATTCAGTGAGGTGACATTCAGTGAGCTGACATTAAGTGAGGTGACATTCAGTGAGCTGACATTCAGTGAGCTAACATTCAGTGAGCTGACATTCAGTGAGCATTGCTTCAGTGAGCATTGCTTCAGTGAGCTGACATTCTGTGAGCAGACATTCTTTGAGCTGACATTCTGTGCCTGTGAATAAATACTTTGAGAGTTTGCTTCAGTCTGCCTAGAGTGCCAGGTGGACGGGGTTTGCAATTAGAATTTTTAAAACATTTTTTTTAACCTTTATTTAACTAGGCAAGTCATTAAGAACAAATTCTTATTAACAATGACGACCTAAGAACAATGGGTTAACTGCCTTGTTCAGGGGCAGAACGACATATTTTTACCTTGTCAGCTCGGGGATTCGATCTAGCAACCTTTCAGTTACTGGCCCAATGCTCTAACCCCTGGCCTACTTGCCACACTTACTGGGACGTTTCTATTGAATCCATTGCAACAGGCAAGCTAAATCAAATACAGAAATCGTAAAATTATTTAAATGATTTCAAATTGTATTGGAACCCGGTCTGGTAGCTCTATGAACATCTGTTCTTACAATCTGTTTCTTTGGTAGGCTGCTTTCATAAAGATAATGTCTGTATCCCAAATGGCATCCTATATAGTGCACTACATTTGACCAGAGACTATGGGGCTTATAGACTATAAAGAGAATAGGGTGCCATTTGGGAAACAACCGGTGTGGTTTCTGTATCCATCCTTCATCTGCAGTATTTAAAAGGCCCATCCATATTAATTTGACTATGGCCGTGCATTATTACAAGTGATAAATAAAAAAACACATTATGGAACAGCGGGGACTGTGAAGCAACACAAACATTGGCACAGACACACACGTACATACACACACACACACACACACACACACACACGCACGCACGCACGCACGCACGCACGCACGCACGCACGCACACACACACACAAAAACACACAACAGGGTGTTGTGAAATCTGTGAATGTATTATAATGTTTTAAAACTGTATAAACCGCCTTAATTTTTCTGGACGCCAGGAAGAGTCGCTGCTGCTTTGGCAGCATCTAATGGGGATCCATAATAAATATAATCAAATGACATTGTGGCTTGTTTTTCCCTTAGTTATTACAAAAGTGTAAAATGTTAGCTTCCTTATTATCAACATACAGCTCAACTGTATCACATTTAGTCATTAGGCTACCCTGGGGTGGCAGGGTAGCCTAATGGTTAGAGCGTTGGACTAGTCGGACAAGTAACCGGAAGGTTGCAAGTTCAAATCCCCGAGCTGACAAGGTACAAATCTGTCGTTCTGCCCCTGAACAGGCAGTTAAACCCACTGTTCCTAGGCCGTCATTGAAAATAAGAATTTGTTCTTAACTGACATGCCTAGTAAAATAAAAAAATAAAAATATGCAATGATATGATTGGGGCACAGATAGAGATTTCCCTTGCCCGGTCTTGTGATTGAGAACATCTTCTGGCCCCCTAGGTACAGTGGTGGAAAAAGTAAAGATACCTTAATAGAAAATGGAGCAAGTAAAAGTGAAAGTCAACAGTAAAATACTACTTGAATAAAAGTCTTAAAGTATTTGGTTTTAAATATACTTAATTATCAAGAGTGAAAGTAAAAGTATAAATAATTTCAAAATCCTTATATTAGGCAAACCAGACAGATAGACAACATTCAGACATAATTTACAAACTAAGCATTTGTGTTTAGTGAGTCCTCCAGATCAGAGGCAGTAGGGATGACGAGGCATGTTCTCTTGGTAAGTATTTGAATTGGACCATTTTCCTGTCAAAATGTAACGAGTACTTTTGGGTGTAAGTGAAAGTGTATGGAGTAAAAAGTACATTATTTTCTTTAGGAATGATGTGAGGTAAAAGTTGTCAAAAATATAAATAGTGAAGTAAAGTACAGATACCTCAAAATATGACTTAAGTAAAAAATACTTTAAAGTACTTCTTAAGTACTTTATACCACTGCCTAGTTATTTGCTATAGATAGGTCATGACTGAAATTCAACCTCAAATTATTGTTGTGCATAGTTTATGGAAAGTTACCATACTTTTACCACCTTTACACTTGCTCTTTGTGCCCAGGAGTAGAGAGGCACAAGTCTTCTCACATACCACCTACAAGTTACCGTATTAAAGATGGATGATTGACATTTGAGGACACCAATGGGGCGGCATTCAGTGCGGGTTGCAGGGAACATTATTGGGTGTTCTCAGCCAGTTTGCTCCACAGCTTTCTGTTTTCCTGCATCTTCACCTGTACATCAAACACCTCCTGAAAAGCGTTCTTGAAACAGAGGAAGTTGCAGTCTATAAGCCCTGTGGGAGACAGACTTGTAACACTTTACTTAAAGGGGGTATACATAAGGCGTTCATAACCCTTTTATGAAACCATTCACAACACCTTTATGAGTGTCAGAGTCTTTTTCATAACAACATTTATAACACATGTATTCAGCATCATTCATGAGGAGTCTTCCAAATAAAAGTCCATTTGATGAGATCTTTGTTTCATCCACTGAAGATAGGATGAGATCTTTGTTTCATCCACTGAAGATAGGATGAGATCAGTATTCAGACAGTACGAGCAGTTACCAAAGCCAGCCATTATCATGTGAATATTGGAAATTCATTTAATTCCAATTATGAGCTAAAATACCCTGAAGAATCAGACAACTTAATTTCATAACTTAAATCTCGTGTCTCATTTACGCTTGTTAGCTTAACATTGAAAATAAAAGGTTGAATTTATGTGCCAAATTATCAAAGCTATATCTAATTATTTGCTCTGAATGTGCATATTTGACTATTGCCGTGAGAATTGAACGTCTTTTATGTCCCTGAATTTGAAGAGAAACTAAATGTACCATTGTTGAGTGGTATTTGTCTAGAGAGCTGAAATTCTCAAAACACATAATGAAGACTTAAATATCATTTTACAACTGAAGGGAACATATTGCAGATGAAATGCATGCTTTGAAGACAACTTTTACCTCCATTCCGATTGAGTTTTGGAGGGTAAAGTTATTCGAAACTGCAGGTGAAAACAAAGCATGACGCGACCTTCAATAATATCTTGTGTATGATTTAACCTGGTGTAAGACCACTGATGTTAATGAATACATTCAACATAATAATAATAATCATTTAAAAAAAATGAAATTGTGTGACTCGTTGACAAACTGTTTGCCAGATGTACAAAGCTTCCATGCTATTGTTCTGCTGACAACATTGATTACAGCTTTGTTTATCCATCAAAGAGACAATGGAGGGGGAAAGCAAAGCTGTCAATGCCAATGGAAATGTTAAAATGTGATACATCAAAAAAGTTGAAGGCCATACTTTTGAATAGAATACACACAATACGATGACAGTACTTTGCTCCCATAGTTTGGGTGCCATACATCTACATGTAGTGTACCAAGAGAACACACCTATGAATGCCTATTAACTTGAAAGGAATGTATTTCAAAGAAATCCTTTTCTATTGTCACAAGGGGTGTGTCAGCTGTCTCCTAGCAGAGGAGCTGTCACAGACAGCCAAGGCTCAATCTAACCAGCGGGGAGGAATTCACAAGTTCACAACTTGAAAGAAAGCTTAGAGCCTTTGATCAGGGATGCCAAGGTAACCATACTCTACTCGTTATGAGAAAGAGAGAGAGAGATTCAAATATATACAATGTAATGTCTTTATTATTTTGGCATTTCTGTAAGTGTAATGTTTACTGTTAATTTGTATTGTTTATTTCACTTTTGTGTTTTATCTACTTCACTTGCTTTGGCAATGTGTGCGGGGGGAGGGGGGGTGAGAAAGAGAAAGTTGGGGGAGTGAGCACAATTAGACACAACTATGACACCATAATTAACAAAAACAGGTCACAACTCCTACAGCTCTGTCGCACGCTGGGTATGTGGTGACTCCTACGGTAGGTACACCCAGGGATGGTGTAACTGCGTTCTTCCTTTGTAGAAAGAGAGTCGGACCGAAATGCAGCGTGGTGGTGACTCATGTCTTTAATAAATGAAGAACGATACATGAAATAACTTAATACAAAAGCAAAACAACAAACGGAACGTGAAACCTAATACAGCCTATCTGGAGAAACTACACAGAGACAGGAACAATCACCCACGAAATACACAGCGAAACCCTAAATACGGTTCCCAATCAGAGACAACGAGAATCATCTGACTCTGATTGAGAACCGCCTCAGGCAGCCAACTTATGCTACACCCCTACTCAGCCGCAATCCCAATACCTTCAAAACCCCCAATACGAAACACAACATTTAACCCATGTCACACCCTGGCCTGACCAAATATATAACGAAAACACAAAACACTATGACCAAGGCGTGACAGATGGGAAATAGCGGATTAGATGTTATCCGTTAGATGTAAGGGATTACAACAAAAGGTACAAAGGTACATAACTCAGATCACAGATTCAGAAATTATTTTTGTGAGAAATGTTTGTGTTTTCAATAACATTCAAATCAGCATTGAAATGTTTAACTTTGTTTCACTTGAGTGAGTCTGACCACAAGTCAGAGACCATTACATTTACATTACATTTAAGTCATTTAGCAGACGCTCTTATCCAGAGCGACTTACAAATTGGTGCATTCACCTTATGACATCCAGTGGAACAGCCACTTTACAATAGTGCATCTAAATCTTTTAAGGGGGGGGGGGGGTGAGAAGGATTACTTTATCCTATCCTAGGTATTCCTTAAAGAGGTGGGGTTTCAGGTGTCTCCGGAAGGTGGTAATTGACTCTGCTGTCCTGGCGTCGTGAGGGAGTTTGTTCCACCATTGAGGGGCCAGAGCAGCGAACAGTTTTGACTGGGCTGAGCGGGAACTGTACTTCCTCAGTGGTAGGGAGGCGAGCAGGCCAGAGGTGGATGAACGCAGTACCCTTGTTTGGGTGTAGGGCCTGATCAGAGCCTGGAGGTACTGAGGTGCCGTTCCCCTCACAGCTCCGTAGGCAAGCACCATGGTCTTGTAGCGGATGCGAGCTTCAACTGGAAGCCAGTGGAGAGAGCGGAGGAGCGGGGTGACGTGAGAGAACTTGGGAAGGTTGAACACCAGACGGGCTGCGGCGTTCTGGATGAGTTGTAGGGGTTTAATGGCACAGGCAGGGAGCCCAGCCAACAGCGAGTTGCAGTAATCCAGACGGGAGATGACAAGTGCCTGGATTAGGACCTGCGCCACTTCCTGTGTGAGGCAGGGTCGTACTCTGCGGATGTTGTAGAGCATGAACCTACAGGAACGGGCCACCGCCTTGATGTTAGTTGAGAACGACAGGGTGTTGTCCAGGATCACGCCACGGTTCTTAGCGCTCTGGGAGGAGGACACAATGAAGTTGTCAACCGTGATGGCGAGATCATGGAACGGGCAGTCCTTCCCCGGGAGGAAGAGCAGCTCCGTCTTGCCGAAGTTCAGCTTGAGGTGGTGATCCGTCATCCACACTGATATGTCTGCCAGACATGCAGAGATGCGATTCGCCACCTGGTCATCAGAAGGGGGAAAGGAGAAGATTAATTGTGTGTCGTCTGCATTGCAATGATAGGAGAGACCATGTGAGGTTATGACAGAGCCAAGTGACTTGGTGTATAGCAAGAATAGGAGAGGGCCTAGAACAGAGCCCTGGGGGACACCAGTGGTGAGAGCGCGTGGTGAGGAGACAGATTCTCGCCACGCCACCTGGTAGGAGCGACCTGTCAGGTAGGACGCAATCCAAGCGTGGGCCGCGCCGGAGATGCCCAACTCGGAGAGGGTGGAGAGGAGGATCTGATGGTTCACAGTATCGAAGGCAGCCGATAGGTCTAGAAGGATGAGAGCAGAGGAGAGAGAGTTAGCTTTAGCAGTGCGGAGCGCCTCCGTGATACAGAGAAGAGCAGTCTCAGTTGAATGACTAGTCTTGAAACCTGACTGATTTGGATCAAGAAGGTCATTCTGAGAGAGATAGCGGGAGAGCTGGCCAAGGACGGCACGTTCAAGAGTTTTGGAGAGAAAAGAAAGAAGGGATACTGGTCTGTAGTTGTTGACATCGGAGGGATCGAGTGTACAATGATAACTATCCTAAACAACAGTATACAAGGCATATTGACATTTGAGAGAGACATAAAGCGAGGCATAAAGTAATCACAGGTGTTGATTGAGAGAGCTAGCTAAGACAACAACGGGTAAGACAACAACAGCTAATCAGTTAAGACAACAACAACAGGTAAAATGGCGATGAATGGACAGAGAGGATCAGGTAACTACACACAGGGCCTGAGTTCGGGGCTAGGGCCGACAGATAAACAAATAATCAACAAAGTGGAGTACCGTGATAAATGAACAGTCGAGCAGGCATCAGCTATGTAGCCAAGTGATCATAGTGTCCAGTGAACAGCAATAGATGGAACAGGGAAGCTTCGGGGTAGTCGTTACTACGCTAGCACCCGGGAGACACGGCGTTACTACGCTAGCACCCGGGAGACACGGCGTTTAAAGTTAGCAGGCCAGGGTAAGTAGAAGCGTCTGCTACGACATCTGGCTAATGTCGGTTGAGAGCACAGCGGATGGAATTACATCTGCAGACCAGTCGTGATGGTACGGTGGGGCCCTGTGTCGACAAAGGGTCCGGGCCAGATGGTGAAAGAGGTATTGCAGTTGTAGTAATTTTGTTTGCTAGCTAGGAGATGCGCCTGACTCGCGGCTAACTGGTGCTAGCTTCGGGGCAGGGGCCATAGCCACTATAGCCACTCGGTAGCAGCTAGCGAGCAGCGATGATCCATTGCAAAGGTCCAGATTTTATGGCAAGTATCCGGTGGAGTAGTGGATTCTAGCCATGTTGGGGGTAGAGTCCGGGAGGCATCAGATGATAAGTTGGGTGATCACAGAGTAGGGTGGGAGGTGAGGCTGGCTCAGGGCCAGCTTTGGGGCTGAGTCTCCAGCTTCAGTGATTTTTGCAATTCGTTCCAGTCATTGGCAGCAGAGAACTGGAAGGAAAGACGGCCAAAGTAGGAGTTGGCTTTGGGGATGACCAGTGAAATATACCTGCTGGAGCGTGTGCTATGGGTGGGTGCTGCTCTGGTGACCAGTGAGCTGAGATAAGGTGGGGCTTTACCTAGCAAAGACTTATAGATGAACTGGAGCCAGTAGTTTTGCGACAAATATGAAGCGAGGGCCAGCCAACGAGAGCGTACAGGTCGCAGTGGTGGGTAGAGTATAGGGCTTTGGTGACAAAATGGATGGCACTGTGATAGACTGCATCCAGTTTGTTGAGTAGAGTGTTGTAGGCTATTTTGTAAATGACATCCGAAGTCAAGGATCGATGAGATAGTCAGTTTTATGAGGGTATGTTTGGCAGCGTGAGTGAAGGGGGCTTTGTTGCGAGATAGGAAGCCGATTCTAGATTTAATTTTGGATTGTACCTAACAGTACAAACTGTGAAGGGACAGAGGACAGGTAATAAAAGGAGCAGATTTCTGGGGGTGGTAGAATAGATTCCAGGCATAATGTTCAGACAAGGCTAAGGTAGGATGTGAGTACAGTAGAGGTAAACCTAGGCGTTGAGTGACGATGAGAGAGGTTTCGTCTCTGGAGGCACCAGTTAATAAGCAAGGTGCCTCCAGAAATTAAATTTAACACAATTTAACCCAACCCACCTGAACCCGAGAGGTGCGGGGGGCTGCCATAATTGACATCCACGTCTTCGCCGCACGGGGTTAACTGCCTTGCTCAAGGGCAGAACAAAAGATTTTTACCTTGTCAGCTCAGGGATTCAATCCAGCAACCTTTCGGTTACTGGCCCAACACTCTAACCACTAGGCTACCTACCAGCCCTGATATCAACGAAACCAAGTTGTTGTTCGTTTTAATAATGCATTCTGTTTGTGTTTATACATTTCCGACCAAGGAACTGTAGGAGTATTTCCATTCAATTAATATTCAATAGTTAATACATTTAAAAAAAAAATATAGACTTTTTTATTTTTTATTCTGTTCAATATAAAGTATATTTCCTGTTCTTCTCTATGTTGTATTCTCTGTTGTCCCTCTGGAGACGACTCATTTTCACAGACTCATTGTCATATCAAGTATTATAACACAATAAGAACCACGAAAATCTACTCTTTAAACATGTTTATAACTTCTGAAAGTGGGTCATTGTTGTTCGTTAGGAGAGATGATTATTTTCAGTATGGGCATCTCCAGGTAGGTGTTTGTTCCCCTGTGTGTGTCTCTCTCTCTACCCCCCTTGCCAAAGCAAGTGAAACAGATAATAAACAACAGTGAAATAAACCATACAAAATTAGCAGTAAACATTACACTCACAAAAGTTAAAAAATAATAAAGACATTTCAAATATCATATATAACACATTATGTCTATATACAGTGTTGTAATGATGTGCAAATAGTACAGAAAGGAAAATAAATAAACATATAGGTTGTATTTACAATGGTGTTTCTTCTTCACTGTTTGCCCATTTCTTGTGGCAACAGGTCACAAATCTTGCTGCAGTGATGGCGCACTGTGGTATTTCAACCAATAGATACGTGAGTTTATCAAAATTGAATTAGTTTTTAAAATTCTTTTTGGGTCTATGTAGTCTGATGGAAATAGACTACTGTTCAAAAGTTTTGGGTCACTTACAAATGTCCTTGTTTTTGAAAGAAAAGCACATTTTTTGTACATTAAAATAAACTCAAATTGATTAGAAATACAATGTAGACATTGTTAATGTTGTAAATGACTATTGCAGCTTGAAACGGCTGATTTTTAATGGAATATCTACACAGGCGTACAGAGGCCCATTATCAGCAACTTTTGAACGGTAGTGAATGTGTCTCTTATATGATCATATATTTGGCAGGAGGTTAGGAATTGCAGCTCAGTTTCCACCTCAATTTGTGGGCAGTCTGCCTACTGCAGCCTTTGTCAATAGCAAGGCTATGCTCACTGAGTCTGTACATAGTCAAAGATTTCCTTAATTCAGGACCAGTCACAATGGTCAGGTGTTCTGTCACTGTGTACTCTCTGTTCAGGGCCAAATAGCTTTCTAGTTTGCTCAGTTAAATTAGTAAATTCTTTCCAATGTGTCAAGTAATTCTGTCTCGTCTCGACTTGTCGTCTTATTTCGTTAACCAAAGAACAACCAGCAAAGACAGTAGCCACCCACACGTTGTTGAATACAATAGTTGCATTTTGTTTGGTTCTAAATAAACAGAGTAAAAACTCACAGACGATTAGTAAAGCTCAAACCAAGTTTATTCACTCACTGGGTCACACAGCTGCATAAGGCAAAGACATGTTCCAACCAGCACGAGCATATACTGTATACCCCACTTTAGAGGGAGTCTCCTCCCTTTCTCTGAACATCACATCTTTATTGCAAGTGATGTGTGTAATAAACTGTTCATTCTCCCTTAATGTGACCTGACCTGGGCCCCCATTCCTCACCAATCCACAGCCCCCCACCCTTATCAGTGACCATAACCATGTGATGGCCTTTCCCTTACTCAGTAACATTCCAAGCCGCTGGCTCATATCCAACCTTAATTGACCCCACCATATACATTCCTCCTACAGATAACCATTCACTTCTGATGTAGCAAGTATTTCAAATTACAACCCAGACCCTTCCATAGGATACCTGATGTCTAACAATAACATGTTCTGACAAAATGTAAACATTCTGCATTCCCCTCTCTCCCTCAGTACCATGAACAAGGATATTTCATATTTCAAGTTTAGAAGATTTAGAAGTACATTTTAATTTTCAATGAGTATTTTTGGGGGAGGAAGGCACTACATGTAAACTCATTTAGGTCATTCATCGCATCTTTTCCAAAGCAACTGACAATAAGTGCAACCACATATCACCATCATTGCAAGTACAGTAAAACCTTTAAAATAGACAGTATCGGTGTAATCAGTGCGAACAAAAATAACAATTAAGGCATCCATCTTGATTTATCCACTGAGAAAGTAATGTACATACAATAGCAATAGCAGTTATGGCCCAATTGATGTACGGATACAAATACTGTATATTCCCCCATGCATTAAAACAATGAAATACATTTATACCTTTGTGATCCCTGCCCGCAACATATAGAGATGCTGGATCAAATGGTAATAATCAAAATGAACATAAACAAACTTAACCCCATGCTTTCGTGAGCTCTAGAGGGAAATGCATTGACATACGTTCTACAAGTTAAGAATAGCTTCTCACTGCATGTCACTGAGGGGATACAACAAGTAGTTATGATTTGTGAAAAGAGCAAACAGATAACCTCAATCAAGAAAGACCCATTCAAAGAATGGCCTACTTCAATGACTGATATGTGGATGTTTCCACTACTAGTTGAATGCACTGACTATTAGTCGCTCTGGATAAGAGCATCTGTTAAATGACTAAAATGTCAAATGTAATTACGAAGAAGCGGACATTCAATGTGGTGGCCAGGGGACATTTCAGTGCCATCTGAGCAGCAAGCCAAATGATTAGCATGCCAAGTTGCACACTATACAAGAGAGCTTCATTAACTAAATGAGGTGAAAAATTATCCATTTGCTAAAACATCTAATTAATTTTAATAACCCAGCTGTTTTGTCGTGGGCTGCATCCCAAATAGCACTACGCAGACACATACGGTAGAGAAAGCAAGACGTCCCACTCCCTCATTTTTTCTGATCAGGGCGAGGCCATTCCGGTCTACTTATTGGCTCCGCCCTACTGAGGGGGCCCCAGAGCGAAACATCTCACTGGCAATTTTTTTCTGGTTAGGCAGGGTGGGTGTGGCGAGCGGGGAGGGAGAATAAGTAGACCAGAGCCAGCAGTTCCCTCTTTCTCGTGAACATGCCAGATATTATGGAGGAACATTGGACTCATGCGGAAAAGCATGCTCAGACGAGAGAGGAAACGTCTACTTACTCAGACAGGAACATTGAATATTCTTTACAATGGTAAATGGCTTGAGTGAACTATCTTAATTTATCCACCATCTTTGGCCCCCATTCCATACATAGTCTAGACTATGAAGGAGATAGAGCACCATTTGGGAAGCAGACCCTGATAATGATGTCCAACCTCATGTTAGTAATCCCAGTATTTGGGGGAGAGCTCAATCAACTGGTCCAATGAAACCTTTAGAGCTCCTCACTCGATTTGCATAATCACTCAAACACAATTACCTACTTACAAGAAAACATACACACACGCACACATGACACACACACACATGACACACACACACATGACACACACACACATGACACACACACACATGACACACACACACACACACACACACACACACACACACACACACACACACACACACACACACACACACACACACACACACACACACACACACACACACACACACACACACACAAATAAAGTATCCTAAAGCCTGCACAGTGTGCCAGTCTGATATACCGTCAGAGCTCATTTCATCTAGAGTGTAGTTGCCCTGAGGCGTAAACACAGTCAACAGCCTTCCTTAGCTCAGCCCTCCTAAGGCCTAGTGTTGCATATCTCCATCCTCTTCCATTCTGACCCACAGTGCCCAGGGACAGGCCTACATCCCCAGCAGCAGCCTCTCTGCCAGGGCACAGCAGTCCAACAGCAGACCTGGGTAATATTGGGGCAACCCAGAGGGGGCTGACGTGACCACATGGCTTGTTTACTATCATCCTCTCATGGCTACGGGGAAGGGTCTGCTACAGTCAGCCTGACGGCCAGGACAGGGTGAGTCAGGTCAAGGCAGGGCAAGACAGACCATGGCAGGGTATGGCAGAGCAGGACAGGACACAGGTTTACATTTATTGTCATGGGTCTTGTCCTGAAGGCAGAACTGAGTAATTTCCTCTTTTATTTATTTTTATTTAATTTTTCATTTCACCTTTATTTAACCAGGTAGGCAAGTTGAGAACAAGTTCTCATTTACAATTACGACCTGGCCAAGATAAAGCAAAGCAGTTCGACACATACAACAACACAGAGTTACACATGGAGTAAAACAAGCATACAGTCAAAAATGAGTCTATCTACAATGTGAGCAAATTAGGTGAGATAAGGGAGGTAAAGGTAGAAAAAGGCCATGGTGGCGAAGTAAATACAATATAAAATAAAATAAAATAAAAAATAAATACTGGAATGGTAGATTTGCATTGGAAGAATGTGCAAAGTAGAGATAGAAATAATAGGGTGCAAAGGAGCAACATAAATAAATAAATACAAGTAGGGGGAGAGGTAGTTGTTTGGGCTAAATTATAGATGGGCTATGTACAGGTGCAGTAATCTATGAGCTGCTCTGACAGCTGGTGCTTAAAGCTAGTGAAGGGGATAAGTGTTTCCAGTTTCAGAGATTTTTTGCAGTTCGTTCCTGTCATTGGCAGCAGAGAACTGGAAGGCGAGGCGGCCAAAGTAAGAATTGGTTTTGGGGGTGACCAGAGAAATATACCTGCTGGAGCGCGTGCTACAGGTGGGTGCTGCTCTGGTGACCAGCGAGGTGAGATAAGGGGGGACTTTACCTAGCAGGGTCTTGTAGATGACCTAGAGCCAGTGGGTTTGGCGACGAGTATGAAGCGAGGGCCAGCCAACAAGAGCGTACAGGTTGCAGTGGTGGGTAGTATATGGGGCTTTGGTGACAAAACGGACGGCACTGTGATAGACTGCATCCAATTTATTGAGTAGGGTATTGGAGGCTATTTTGTAAATGACGTCGCCGAAGTCAAGGATCGGTAGGATGATCAGTTTTACAAGGGTATGTTTGGCAGCATGAGTGAAGGAGGCTTTGTTGCGAAATAGGAAGCCAATTCTAGATTTAACTTTGGATTGGAGATGTTTGATGTGAGTCTGGAAGGAGAGTTTACAGTCTAACCAGACACCTAGGTATTTGTAGTTGTCCACATATTCTAAGACAGAACCGTCCAGAGTAGTGATGTTGGATGGGCGGGCAGGTGCAGGCAGCGATCGGTTGAAGAGCATGCATTCAGTTTTACTTGTATTTAAGAGCAATTGGAGGCCACAGAAGGAGAGTTGTATTGCATTGAAGCTCGTCTGGAGGGTTGTTAACACAGAGTCCAAAGAAGGGCCAGAAGTATACAGAATGGTGTCGTCTGCGTAGAGATGGATCAGAGACTCACCAGCAACAAGAGCGACATCATTGATGTATACAGAGAAGAGAGTCGGTCCAAGAATTGAACCCTGTGGCACCCCCATAGAGACTGCCAGAGGCCCGGACAACAGGCCCTCCGATTTGACACACTGAACTCTATCAGAGAAATAGTTGGTGAACCAGGCGAGGCAATCATTTGAGAAACCAAGGCTATCGAGTCTACCGATGAAGATGTGGTGATTGACAGAGTCGAAAGCCTTGACCAGGTCAATTAATACGGCTGCACAGTATTGTTTCTTATCGATGGTGGTTGAGATATCGTTTAGGACCTTGAGCGTGGCTGAGGTGGACCCATGACCAGCTCTGAAACCAGATTGCATAGCGGAGAAGGTATGGTGGGATTCGAAATGGTCAGTAATCTGTTTGTTGACTTGGCTTTCAAAGACCTTAGAAAGGATATATGTCTGTAGCAGTTTGGGTCAAGAGTGTCCCCCCCTTTGAAGAGGGGGATGACCGCAGCTGGTTTCCAATCTTTGGGAATCTCAGAAGACATGAAAGAGAGGTTGAACAGGCTAGTAATAGGGGTTGCAATAATTTCGGCAGATAATTTTAGAAAGAGAGGGTCCAGATTGTCTAGCCCGGCTGATTTGTAGGGGTCCAGATTTTGCAGCTCTTTCAGAACATCAGCTAACTGGATTTGGGAGAAGGAGAAATGGGGAAGGCTTGGGTGAGTGGAAAGCATGGCCAGCCGTAGAAAAATGCTTGTTGAAATTCTCAATTATAGTGGATTTATCGGTAGTGACAGTGTTTCCTATCCTCAGTGCAGTGGGCAGCTGGGAGGAGGTGTTCTTATTCTCCAAGGACTTTACAGTGTCCCAGAACTTTTTTGAGTTTGTGTTGCAGGAAGCGCATTTCTGCTTGAAAAAGCTAGCCTTGGCTTTTCTAACTGCCTGTGTGTATTGGTTTCTAGCTTCCCTGAAAAGTTGCATATCACGGGGGCTGTTTGATGCTAATGCAGAACGCCATAGGATGTTTTTCTGTTGGTTAAGGGCAGTCAGGTCTGGAGGGAACCAGGAGCTATACCTGTTCCTGGTTCTAAATGTCTTGAATGGGACATGCTTATTTAAGATGGCGAGGAAGGCATTTAAAAAATTAAAAAACAAGCATCCTCTACTGTCGGGATGAGGTCAATGTCCTTTCAGGATACCCCGGCCAGGTCGATTAGAAAGGCCTGCTCGCTGAAGTGTTTAAGGGAGCGTTTGACAGTGATGAGTGGAGGTCGTTTGACCGCTGACCCATTACGGATGCAGGCAATGAAGCAGTGATCGCTGAGATCTTGGTTGAAAACAGCAGAGGTGTATTTAGAGGACAAGTTGGTTAGGATGATATCTATGAGGGTGCCCGTGTTTACGGCTTTGGGGTGGTACCTGGTAGGTTCATTGATAATTTGTGTGAGATTGAGCGCATCAAGCTTAGATTGTAGGATAGCTGGGGTTTTAATTCCAGTTTAGTTTAGATAGGCGGTGTTGGAAAAAGTATCCAATTATCATACTTGGGTAAAAGAAAAGATAACTTAATTGAGAACAACAAGTAAAAGTCACCCAGTAAAATTCTACTTGAGAAAAAGTCGAAAAGAATTTGGTTTAAAATATACTTAAATATCAAAAGTAAATGTTATTACTCATATATACTTAAGTATCAAATGTAAAAGTAAAAGTGTAAATCATTTTAAATCCCTTATATTAAGCTAACCAGATGACACAAATGTCTTATTTTACGGATAGCCAGGGGCACACACCAACATTCCAACATAATTTACAAACAAAGCATGTGTGTTTAGTGAGTCAGACAGATTTAAAAAATGTAAAATGTAACATCTATTTAACTATGAAAGTCAGTTAAGAACAAATTGTCATTTACAATGACGGCCTACCGGGGAACAGTGGGTTAACTGCCTTGTTCAAGGTCAGAACGACAGATTTTTACCTTGTCAAAGGCAGTAGAAATGAACAGGGATGTTCCGTTGATAAGTGCATTTAGAGCACTTTCCTGCCCTGCTAAGCATTGAAAAAGTAATGAGTACTTTTGAGTGTCAAGGAAAATGTATGGAGTAAAAAGTACATTATTTTCTTTATGAATGTAATGTAATAAAAGGAAAAGTAGTAAAAAAATATATAAATAGTCAAGTAAATTACAACTACTTAAGTAGCACTTTAAGTATACAGTTGAAGCCGGAAGTGTACATACACTTAGGTTGGAGTCATTAAAACTAATTTTTCAACCGCTCCACAAATTTATTGTAAACAAACTATAGTTAGGACATCTACTTTGTGCATGACAAGTAATTTTTCCAACAATTGTTTACAGACAGATTATTTCACTTACAATTCAATGTATCACAATTTCAGTGGGTCAGAAGTTTACATACAATAAGTTGACTGTGCCCTTTAAACAGTTTTGAAAATTCCTGAAAATTATGTAATGGCTTTAGAAGCTTCTGATAGGCTAATTGACATCATTTGAGTGTACCTGGTGTACCTGTGTACAGGTGTACCTGTGGATGTATTTCAAGGCCTACCTTCAAACTAAGTGCCTCTTTGCTTGACATCATCATCAAACCAGAAACCTTTCAATATATAAATGTAAACATTATTCTTAAACCATTTAAATATAATACATAGAAATGTTGTGGGACTATAGTAGATGAAGAATCAATATTTTTTTAGGTTGAGTATTTATTGGACTATTATGTTAGTACTATATTATGTATGTTTGTAATAGTGTGTTATATGTGAAAATGTGTTTGTATTATAACTTGTATTTTAATGCCAACTCTTGGAAGATTAGTCCAAATGGGGACTAAAAGAGATCCGAATCAAATCATATCAAATCATGGGAAAATCAAAAGAAATCAGCCCCCAAAAAATGGTAGACCTCCACAAGTTTGGTTCATCCTTGGGAGCAATTTCCAAACACCTGAAGGTACCACGTTCACCTGTACAAACAATAGTGCGCAAGTGTAAAGACCATGGGACCACGCAGCCGTCATATCGCTCAGGAAAGAGACTCATTCGGTCTCCTGGAGAACTGAAAAAGCGTGTGCGAGCAAGGAGGCCTACAAACCTGACTCAGTTACACCAGCTCTGTCAAGAGGAATGGACCAAAATTCACCCAACTTATTGTGGGAAGCTTGTGGAAGGCTACCTGAAACGTTTGACCCAAGTTAACAATTTAAAGGCAATGCTACCAAATACTAATTGAGTGTATGTAAACTTCAGACCCACTGGGAATGTGATGAAAGAAATAAAAGCTGAAATAAATAATTTCTCTCTCCTATTATTCTGACATTTCACATTCTTAAAATAAATTGGTGATCCTAACTGACCTAAGACAGGGAATTGTTACTAGGATTAAATATCAGGAATTGTGAAAAACTGAGTTTAAATGTATTTGGCTAAGGTGTATGTAAACTTCTGACTTCAACTGTATTTACTTAAGTACTTTACACCACTGTAGATAGGCCAAATGCAAATTCAAAATTGTCTATATTGTAAAAATGCATGAAAACTAAAATGAGCTTTTGGGTCTTAATTTAAGGTTAGGGTTAGGCATAAGGGTTAGCAGTGTGGTTAAGGTTAGGGTTAAGATTTAAAAACATATTGTATTACTTTATGGCTGTGCCAGCCAGTGACCACTGCAGAGCTGCCTCCAGAACAAGATTCATGCAGGCAGGACAGGACAGAGGGGTAGACTGAGGTGAGGCTAGGCCTCGTTGTCTGTGTGTGTGTGTGTGTGTGTGTGTGTGTGTGTGTGTGTGTGTGTGTGTGTGTGTGTGTGTGTGTGTGTGTGTGTGTGTGTGTGTGTGTGTGTGTGTGTGTGTGTGTGTGTGTGTGTGTGTGTGTGTGTGTGTGTGTGTGTGTGTGTGTGTGTGTGTGTGTGTGTGTGTGTGTGTGTGTGTGTGTGTGTGTGTGTGTGTGTGTGTGTGTGTGTGTGTGTGTGTGTGTGCTTGTGTGTTCAGGGCTAGGGTAAAGACTGTGAGGAAGAATAAAAAGAACAAAAAAGAAAGGGTTGATCACCTGCTGTTTTGGTGTTGAAGCCTTGTGAGGATTTGTCAGTGAGTGGGTAACGTACCTCTGCATCTGTTCTATTGGCCAACATGCAATCACCGGAGAATAAACTGGGTGAGCTCCGTTCAAGACTATCCTACCAACTGGACATTAAAAACTGTAATTTCGTATGTTTCACCGAGTCGTGGCTGAACGACGACATGGAGAATATACAGTTGGCTGGGTTTTCCATACAGGACAAAACAGTTATGTCCGGTAAGACGAGGGGTGGTGGTCCGGTAAGATGAGGGGTGGTGGTCCGGTAAGACGAGGGGTGGTGGTCCGGTAAGACGAGGGGTGGTGGTCCGGTAAGACGAGGGGTGGTGATCCGGTAAGACGAGGGGTGGTGGTCCGGTAAGACGAGGGGTGGTGGTCCGGTAAGACGAGGGGTGGTGGTCCTTTAAGATGAGGGGTGGTGGTCCTTTAAGACGAGGGGTGGTGGTCAGGTAAGACGAGGGGTGGTGATCCGGTAAGACGAGGGGTGGTGGTCCTTTAAGACGAGGGGTGGTGGTCCTTTAAGACGAGGGGTGGTGGTCCGGTAAGACGAGGGGTGGTGGTCCGGTAAGACGAGGGGTAGTGGTCCTTTAAGACGAGGGGTGGTGGTCCTTTAAGACGAGGGGTGGTGGTCCGGTAAGACAAGGGGTGGTGGTCCTTTAAGACGAGGGGTGGTGGTCCGGTAAGACGAGGGATGGTGGTCCGGTAAGACGAGGGGTGGTGGTCCTTTAAGACGAGGGGTGGTGGTCCGGTAAGACGAGGGATGGTGGTCCGGTAAGACGAGGGATGGTGATCCGGTAAGACGAGGGGTGGTGATCCTGTAAGACGAGGGGTGGTGATCCGGTAAGACGAGGGATGGCAGCTGTTCCGGACGACTGTGTGATCACGTTTTCCGTCGCCGATGTGAGAAAGACCTTTAATTAACAGGTCAACATTCACAAGGCCTCGGGGCCAGAGGGATTACCAGGACATGTACTCAGAGCATGCGCTGACCAACTGGCAAGTGTCTTCACTGACATTTTCAACCTCTCCCTGACCGAGTCTGTAATATCTACATGTTTCAAGCAGACCACCATAGTCCCTGTGCCCAAGAAAGTGAATGTAACTTGCCTAAATGACTACGGCCCCGTAACACTCACATTGGTAGCCATGAAGTGCTTTGAAAGGCTGGTCATGGCTCACATCAACATCATCATCCCGGAAACCCTAGAACCACTTGAATTCGCAAACCGCCCCAACAGATCCACAGATGATGCACTCCACCATGCCATTTCCCACCTGGACAAATGGAACACCTATGTGAGAATGCTGTTCATTGACTACAGCTCAGCATTCAACACCATTGTGCCCACAATCTCATCACTAAGCTAAGGACACTGGGACTAAACACCTCCCTCTGCAACTGGATCCTGGAATTCCTGATGGGCCGCCCCCAGGTGGTAACGGAAGGTAACAACACATCCATCACGCTGATCCTCAACATGGGGGCCACTCTGAGGTGCGTGCTTAGTCCCCTCCTGTACTTCCTGTTCACCCATGACTGCGTGGCCCAGCATGACACCAACACCATCATTAAGTTTGCCGACAAAACAACAGTGGTAGGCCTGATCACCAACAGCGATGAGACAGCCTATCGGGAGGAGGTCAGAGACCTGGCTGTGTGGTGCCACGATAACAACCTCTCCCTCAACATGATCAAGACAAAGGAGCTGATCGTGGACTACAGGAAAAGGCGGGCCGAACAGGTCCTTATTAACATCTCCTTGGTGTCCCCTTCACCAACGAACTATCATGGTCCAAACACACCATGACACCATGCCGTCATTGAAAATAAGAATTTGTTCTTAACTGACTTGCCTGGTTCAATAAAGGTAAAATAAAAAATAAATAAAACGTGACAAATAAAATGTGACTTGCTTTGATGTAAATCAAATCTTAGAGTGCAAAGGTGTGTTTGTCTTTTACTTGCAATGACTGTGATATGTGATTGTCTTAATTACCTTAGTGGAATGCACTAACTGTAAGTGACTGGATAAGAACGTCTGCTACTGTAAATGACCTAAATGTACATGTTCAGTCTCTTTTCATCAGCCGTGGCAAAGTTAGTGTAGTGGGGTGGGGGTTGTGTTAGTGGACGTGGCCAATGTCACAGTCTCCGGACAACATTTTTATAAGCCCTCCTCATTGCTGCAGAGACAAGATATTGTTGTTTTAAAGCTAATTTCATACAATTCTACTCATTTTCCCATGGCTTATGCCGTGTTCTTATGCTATGTCTCAGCCTCCAGTATTTATGCTGCAGTAGTTTGTGTCAGGGGGCTAGGGTCAGTTTGTTATATCTGGAGTAATTCTCCTGTCCTATTCGGTGTCCTGTGTGAATCTAAGTGTGCGTTCTCTAATTCTCTCCTTCTTTCTTTCTCTCTCTCGGAGGACCTGAGCCCTAGGACCATGCCCCAGGACTACCTGACATGATAGCTCCTTGCTGTCCCCAGTCCACCTGGCCATGCTGCTGCTCCAGTTTCAACTGACCTGAGCCCTAGGACCATGCCCCAGGACTACCTGACATGATGACTCCTTGCTGTCCCCAGTCCACCTGGCCATGCTGCTGCTCCAGTTTCAACTGTTCTGCCTTACTATTGTTTGACCATGCTGGTTATTTATGAACATTTGAACATCTTGGCCATGTTCTGTTATAATCTCCACCCGGCACAGCCAGAAGAGGACTGGCCACCCCACATATGCTCTCTCTAATTCTCTCTTTCTTTCTCTCTCTCGGAGGACCTGAGCCCAAGGACCGTGCCACAGGACGACCTGACATGATGACTCCTTGCTGTCCCCAGTCCACCTGACTGTGCTGCTGCACCAGTTTCAAATGTTCTGCCTTGTTATTATTCGACCATGCTGGTCATTTATGAACATTTGAACATCTTGGCCATGTTCTGTTATAATCTCCACCCGGCACAGCCAGAAGAGGACTGGCCACCCCACATAGCCTGGTTCCTTTCTAGGTTTCTTCCTAGGTTTTGGCCTTTCTAGGGAGTTTTTCCTAGTCACCGTGCTTCTACACCTGTATTGCTTGCTGTTTGGGGTTTTAGGCTGGGTTTCTGTAAAGCACTTTGAGATATCAGCTGATGTACGAAGGGCTATATAAATCAAATTTGATTGATTGATGATATCTCAGTGATTCAAACATAATAACTAAATCAATCATGCCATTACTTTTTTTTATTTTAGATTCGCCCTGACTGTCTAGTTTTTATTTTGGTGATTGTTACTGTAGTTCTCAAAGACGTCTTAGCTCCATTATCTTTAAATAATTGAATATAGGGGAGATATATCAATAAAGGCTAGATTTAGAGATTTAGGCTAGATTTATAGAAAATAAATGTGAAATAAGAATGCAGTCATTCGTGAGAAAAATACTTTTGATGGAGTTGTGCTTGTAATCATGATTTCTTCATTTCAGATGTGTTTGTGTGAGACAGAGACATAGACAGAGCTCAAAAGAGAGAGTTAAAGAGAGAGTTAAAGAGAGAGAGAGACAGACAGACAGACAGACAGACAGACAGACAGACAGACAGACAGACAGACAGACAGACAGACAGACAGACAGACAGACAGACGGTCAGATAGATAGAGAGAGAGAGGATGACTCTCTACTAAAACAGACTGGGATTTCAGATTAGGTTCTAATTAGTGTCTCAGCTGGAGTGAAATTGAACAGAGACACGCAGAGTCTGAGACCAGGATTCACACACACTCCCTCTCTTTTACCCAATATCAATAAAGGCTGGATTTAGAGAATAGAAATGTCAACACGAATGTAGTCATTCGTGAGAGTAATAATATTGATGAGGATGTGCTTGTACTCATGATTTTTTCATTTCAGACGGGTGTGTGTGTGTATACGTTACAGACGGACGGACGGACGGACGGACGGACGGACGGACGGACGGACAGACAGACAGACAGACAGACAGACAGACAGACAGACAGACAGACAGAGACAGACAGACAGACAGACAGACAGACAGACAGACAGACAGACAGACAGACAGACAGACAGACAGACAGACAGACAGACAGACGATAACTCTACTAAAACAGACTGGGATTTCAGATTATGTTCTAATTAGTGTCTCAGCTGGAGTGAAATTGAACAGAGACACACAGATCACACAGACCAGGATTCACACACACTCCCTGCCTGGGTATCTCTGAATAAGACAGAGAGTTCACTTTTCATCAACTTCCAGATGGAAGACAAATGATTTTGAATATACAATCCATTTTGGAGGTCGGCTATACATATACTGATGGGTCAGATTGCTCAATTGGCTTGGGTTGGGGCATAGTGTTGCTGGCAACTCCAGGGAGGTGGGTTTAATGCCTGCATGGGTCCCATCTACTGTCTGTTTTGACAGTGCCTTCAGTCACTTTGAATAAAGCGTTTGCTCAATGCTCATTTTATTATCAGAAATTGTCTGGAACTGTCATGGTTCCATCTGTCACCAGAGGGCGGCAGAGACCATCCTAGAGACATTAACGACACGGAGGTGTGTCCAATTTGACTCATTATGATTTCCCTGTTAAAAGAGGTGTGTTTTCCATTGTCCTTTGCAGAAGTGTGAATTGTTTACCGTGTGCAGTCGTTTCCTGAGTGAGTGGTTTCCTGAAGTCCATGATCATCTCCTTTGATTTGTTGATGTTGAGTGAGAGGTTATTTTCCTGACACCTCACTCCCAGAGCCCTAACCTCCTCTCTGTAGGCTGTCTCATCATTGTTGGTATTCAAGCCTACTTGTTTGTTGTTTTTTTAGGTGTACTGTGATCCTGCCGCTACCGTTTCTCAGGAAAGTATTATGTTTATCCTTAACCAATGATTCCTCATCTGGTCTCTTCTCTGTATCTGGGTCCAACCGTGCCACCTCACAGGAACAAACCCCTGCAAAGCCTGGGGTCGCCAGGACCAGAACTACAATTCCCTGCCTTGTGTGAAGGTCTGGTTGTGACTGTGAGACTCAAGACAATACCATCTTTGTTGGTCCATTATATGTAGGATACAACAGAAATGTGTTAGTTTTTGCTGTCAAAGTAGCCAGTCCAACCACCCAACTTTTAAGTCACCTGTAGATGCAGGAGATGTCTCTGACCAAGTCAATCATGTCACAGCACAGCTCGTAGGTCTGCATGTCCACAAGACTGTCTGAAGCGATATAGATCTTGCTGACACGTCAAACAGAAAGGCCTTCTCTATGCCCGAGTTCGGAAGGGACACACATTTTGGAAACCACATTATAGAGTAAAAGGATTAGAAGGTGCAGGTTGGCGTGATATTGTCTCTGAATCAGAATACCAGCTGTAATTTTCTGTACATTTCCAGATGATTCTACGTGTTGAAATGCCTCTGTTCGTCACTACGTATCAGTTGGTCGCTAGCACGCCACGGCCCCCCTCTGCTTATAACCGTTGGTCGCTAGCACGCCACGGCCCCCTCTGCTTATAACCGTTGGTCGCTAGCACGCCACGGCCCCCCTCTGCTTATAACCGTTGGTCGCTAGCACGCCACGGCCCCCCTCTGCTTATAACCGTTGGTCGCTAGCACGCCACGGCCCCCCTCTGCTTATAACCGTTGGTCGCTAGCACGCCACGGCCCCCCTCTGCTTATAACCGTTGGTCGCTAGCACGCCACGGCCCCCCTCTGCTTATAACCGTTGGTCAGATCTCTCCATGACGTGGTCAGAGACATCTCCTGCATGCATCTACAGGTGACTTAGAAATTGTGTGGTTGGACTGGCTACTCTGACCACAAAAACAAACACATTTCTGTTGTTCTGCTCTGATTAAAAGGATGGCAGCTCACTTCACATTATACAGGATCAATGTTGTACACATCAATTATTACATTTGCCCTGTCAGTCTAACAGAGTCAACACAAGTTCACTGACTTACTATATCTGAGATGGAATATTTTGCCAAAAGACTGAACAAACAAATTGGACCTCAGACCAGGAAGGGGATAAACAATATTCATCATCTAGACCAGTGGTTCCAAACCTTTTTCGGTTACTGTACCAACTGAATTTTGCTCTGCCAGGAGTATCTCTGAAGTACCCCCTTGTGCATTTTACTAGTAAGTCCATAGTCTCATCTGATAAATACAATTGATTGGAGATGATTGGGAAAGGCTCACACCCGTCTGTCTATATAAGGTCCCACAGTTGACAGTGCATGTCAGAGCAAAAACCAAGCCATGAGGTCGAAGGAATTGTCCGTAGAGCTCTGAGGCAGGACTGTGTTGAGGCACAGATCTGGGGAAGGGTACCAAACAATTTCTGCAGCATTGAAGGTCCCCAAGAACACAGTAGCCTCCATCATTCTTAAATGGAAGATGTTTGGAACCACCAAGACTCTTCCTAGAACTGGCCGCCCGGCCAAACAGACTAATTAACAGAGAAGAGCCTTGGTCAGGGAGGTGACCAAGAACCCGATGGTCACTCTGACAAAGCTTCAGTTCTTCTGTGGAGATTGGAGAACCTTCCAGAAGGACAACCACCTCTGCAGTACTCCACCAATCAGGCCTTTATGGTAGTGTGGCCAGACAGAAGCCACTCCTCAATAAAGGCACATGACAGCCTGCTTGGAGTTTGCCAAAAGGCACTTCGAGAACTCAGACCATGAGAAACAAGATTCTCTGGTCTGACGAAATCAAGATTGAACTTTTTGGCCTGAATGCCAAGCATCACGTCTGGACGAAACCTGGCACCATCCCTACAGTGAAGCATGGTGGTGGCGGCATCATGCTATTGGGGTGATTTTCAGCAGCAGCGACTGGAGACGAGTCATGATCGAGGGAAAGATGAACGGAGCAAAGTACTTCTCCAGAGCGTTCAGGATCTCAGACTGGGGCGAAAGTTCACCTTCCAACAGGATAACGACACTAAGCACACAGCCAAAACAACGCAAGTCTCTGAATGTCCTTGAGTGGCCCAGCAGGAGCCTGGACTTGAACCCTGATCTAAAATCTCTGGAGAGACTTGAAAATAGCCATGCAGCGGTGCTCCCCCTCCAACCTGACAGAGCTTGAGAGAATCTGCAGAGAAGCATCATACCCAAGAAAACTTAAGGCTTTAATCACTGCCAAAGGTGCTTCAACAAAGTACTGAGTAAAGGGTCTGAATAGTTAGATTTAAAAAAAAAAACTGTTTTGCTTTGTCATTATGGGGAATTGTGTGTAGATTGAGGAGGAAAAAACGGTTGAATCAATTTTAGACTAGGGCTGTAGTAACGTAACAAAATGTGGAAAAAGTCAAGGGGTCTGAATACTTTCCGAATGCACTGTATGTGGTGTGTAGACCAATACAAGTTTCCATGTAAAGTCCAGAGATTAAAGGGATCTCATACTGTGTACTTATTTATTTATGAACATACATATTTATGAACATACTAATGAGATACAACAAACACTTTGCTAATTACATTGGTGAAGGCTTTCAAACGTTGCCTCCTCTCAATATTCTAGGCAGATGAATAAGTATAAAAGCTCATTTAAATGTTTTTATTGTAAAGTTTAACCTTGATATTAATAATTATTTCATCCGTAAAATAAGAATTTTCTCATATGTGTTTGCAGTTATAAACTGAGGGTGAGGGTATGAGTTTGGTTTCATCTACTGTAAGATGTTAGTTTGCAAATTAAATACGAGCAACAACAGGTTGTCATAATAGTACTTAAGCAATTATCTCTCACGCTGTTCATTTTCTGTGCAGTTTGTTTACAAAAGAACCTCAATGAAAACAAATCAGCAATCTTCTCTTTACACCGTATATTCCTCTTTCTACAATACGCCTGCGATGCTTTACTAATTACTGCCACCTTTTGGATGAATTTTGAAGTGTTTATAATCAACCATTTGATTCAGCAATGTCATTCACCTTTGTTTCTGTCAAAGCACTTCTGCCCAAACAACCAGCCTGGTTGGTCTCTATGGGCCCTGGTCAAAAATGCTGAATTATACCCTATTACTCCTGAGGACAGTTCTGTTAATTATATTGACATCTTAATGTTAGATGGTTGCTTGAAGAGGGCACTCTGGCCATCCACTAGTAATTCATGCTATGGTAGCTTCATTTGAAGACACCTCCTTATAGAGTCATACTACCCATAAACCCTAGCAGTCAAACAGGGAAATGCTTTCATTCGTTTTCCACCATTCTTTTTTCCCATAGGGGATTTTTAGAAAGACTTGAAATAAGGGTTATGTTTCGTGATGTTTTGATATCCGTCTAAATCTCTCTAGGACAAGGGGACTTTTATCAAAATATTTGCCTGTATTTACCCCCCAAAATGAAATGCCAAATTGCTGTTCATAAATAATTAAAAATGCCATGATGATCTGCAAAATTGAGGCAAAGGTAAGACTCTCTGGATTAACTATCAGCTAACTGTTAGCTAAATGTAGTCACTTTTTACAGAGGTAGATTTATTGAACCTGAAAAGATTTTGTTATGGAGCCACGACAGATTTGGCCCTTCTTACTAAATTGCCGCTGACGGTATTACCTTAGATGTATCCTCTCCAAGCTGACGTCAGCCAGGTCGTCATTGGCCCATTTGTATATGTCCCTGTGCTTCTAGAACTTAGTGTCGTCCGACAGCCTGTCCACCTTGTGGATAAACACCTCAAAGATGATGTCTGGGTTGACCTTGTAGGCCCTGGTTATTGTGAGGTGGAGCCGACTCAGTGCCTCCTCATCCTAGAGACAGACAAGGACAGGAAACAAAATGATGTTTTATTTAATTTATTTAATGTGTACAATTGCAGCTAAAACCTAATTGCAGTAGCACCTACAGGAAAACACGCAAAGCAATAAAAATTGAGATACAAAAAAATGTCATTCATAAAGAGAGTTGAATCAGGAATGTAAAGGTCCATCACGGTCTGAGTGGTGGAGGGAGGTTCTCACTGGTTTAATACAGCAAGTTAAATGCTATTCTACTGTTTTAACAGAAGGTAGCTAACGCTTTCTGTGCACAACCTGAGTGTAATTAATGCATTTATAGTGACTTATATGGTTACTATTACACTCACAGTAGTCTCTCGAGTCTATCCTTCTAAATCTTGTTTCGTTGACAACGTGAGCGATGTCTGTGCATCCGAAGCAAAACTCTAGACATGCTTTAAACATTTATAATATTGTTATACAAATATCCACAAATCTCTTTTGATGCATTCACAATAGATAACACCAAAGTCACCAAAAGGAATTGCTGATTGAAGCGCCTCACAGCGAGACTCATCAAAGAGGAGTGGAACACATCTAACAACTTTTAGTTTCTATCCCAAACCAAAGAGACTTTGCTTTTCTACTTTCACTGCACAATAGACAGTTGTGAGAAATTCTTTAAATGTATTTGAACTGAACTGAACTTTATCAATCCCAGAAAGAATCCTGCAACCTGGAATTCTTCAACCAGGTTTTCTGGAAAACCAAGGACTTTTCAGAAAGTTTTGGGAACTTTGCAACCCTAGCACGGACACCACAGTTTCCATGTCGTCCCCTATGAGTTGATGATGAGGATGAGGGCCCCTGTGCCTCGGAAATCATCTTTAAAATTACAATTTTTTGCATAGTCAACTTACACACAGCTCTGACAGACACACTTACCCCACCAGACATGCCACCACAGTCCCCAAATCCAGAACAAATTCAAGAAGGCATACAGTATTATATAGAGCCATTATTGCATGGAACTCCCATCTCATATGGCTCAAATGAACAGTAAACCTGGTTTTTAAATGGATAAAGCAACACCTCACAGCACAACGCTTCTCCCCAAATGAACAGTAAACCTGGTTTTTAAACGGATAAAGCAACACCTCACAGCACAACGCTTCTCCCCAAATGAACAGTAAACCTGGTTTTTAAACGGATAAAGCAACACCTCACAACGCTTCTCCCCAAATGAACAGTAAACCTGGTTTTTAAACGGATAAAGCAACACCTCACAACACAACGCTTCTCCCCAAATGAACAGTAAACCTGGTTTTTAAACGGATAAAGCAACACCTCACAACGCTTCTCCCCAAATGAACAGTAAACCTGGTTTTTAAACGGATAAAGCAACACCTCACAACACAACGCTTCTCCTCAAATGAACAGTAAACCTGGTTTTTAAACGGATAAACAACACCTCACATTCTCCCCAAATGCAGTAAACCTCACAACACCTCACAACGCTTCTCCCCAAATGAACAGTAAACCTGGTTTTTAAACGGATAAAGCAACACCTCACAACACAACGCTTCTCCCCAAATGAACAGTAAACCTGGTTTTTAAACGGATAAAGCAACACCTCACAACACAACGCTTCTCCCCAAATGAACAGTAAACCTGGTTTTTAAACGGATAAAGCAACACCTCACAGCACAACGCTTCTCCCCAAATGAACAGTAAACCTGGTTTTTAAACTGATAAAGCAACACCTCACAGCACAACGCTTCTCCCCAAATGAACAGTAAACCTGGTTTTTAAACGGATAAAGCAACACCTCACAGCACAACGCTTCTCCCCAAATGAACAGTAAACCTGGTTTTAAACGGATAAAGCAACACCTCACAACGCTTCTCCCAAATGAACAGTAAACCTGGTTTTTAAACGGATAAAGCAACACCTCACAACGCTTCCCCAAATGAACAGTAAACCTGGTTTTTAAACGGATAAAGCAACACCTCACAACACAACGCTTCTCCCCAAATGAACAGTAAACCTGGTTTTTAAACGGATAAAGCAACACCTCACAGCACAACGCTTCTCCCCAAATGAACAGTAAACCTGGTTTTTAAACGGATAAAGCAACACCTCACAACACAACGCTTCTCCCCAAATGAACAGTAAACCTGGTTTTTAAACGGATAAAGCAACACCTCACAGCACAACGCTTCTCCCCAAATGAACAGTAAACCTGGTTTTTAAACGGATAAAGCAACACCTCACAACACACAAATGAACAGTAAACCTGGTTTTAAACTCCCCAAATGAACAGTAAACCTGGTTTTTAAACGGATAAAGCAACACCTCACAGCACAACGCTTCTCCCCAAATGAACAGTAAACCTGGTTTTTAAACGGATAAAGCAACACCTCACAGCACAACGCTTCTCCCCAAATGAACAGTAAACCTGGTTTTTAAACGGATAAAGCAACACCTCACAACACAACGCTTCTCCCCAAATGAACAGTAAACCTGGTTTTTAAACGGATAAAGCAACACCTCACAACACAACGCTTCTCCCAAATGAACAGTAAACCTGGTTTTTAAACGGATAAAGCAACACCTCACAACGCTTCTCCCCAAATGAACAGTAAACCTGGTTTTTAAACGGATAAAGCAACACCTCACAACACAACGCTTCTCCCCAAATGAACAGTAAACCTGGTTTTTAAACGGATAAAGCAACACCTCACAACAACGCTTCTCCCCAAATGAACAGTAAACCTGGTTTTTAAACGGATAAAGCAACACCTCACAGCACAACTCTTCTCCCCAAATGAACAGTAAACCTGGTTTTTAAACGGATAAAGCAACACCTCACAACACAACGCTTCTCCCCAAATGAACAGTAAACCTGGTTTTTAAACGGATAAAGCAACACCTCACAGCACAACGCTTCTCCCCAAATGAACAGTAAACCTGGTTTTTAAACGGATAAAGCAACACCTCACAACACAACGCTTCTCCCCAAATGAACAGTAAACCTGGTTTTTAAACGGATAAAGCAACACCTCACAGCACAACGCTTCTCCCCAAATGAACAGTAAACCTGGTTTTTAAACGGATAAAGCAACACCTCACAGCACAACGCTTCTCCCCAAATGAACAGTAAACCTGGTTTTTAAACGGATAAAGCAACACCTCACAGCACAACGCTTCTCCCCAAATGAACAGTAAACCTGGTTTTTAAACGGATAAAGCAACACCTCACAGCACAACGCTTCTCCCCAAATGAACAGTAAACCTGGTTTTTAAACGGATAAAGCAACACCTCACAACACAACGCTTCTCCCCAAATGAACAGTAAACCTGGTTTTTAAACGGATAAAGCAACACCTCACAACACAACGCTTCTCCCCAAATGAACAGTAAACCTGGTTTTTAAACGGATAAAGCAACACCTCACAACGCTTCTCCCCAAATGAACAGTAAACCTGGTTTTTAAACGGATAAAGCAACACCTCACAGCACAACGCTTCTCCCCAAATGAACAGTAAACCTGGTTTTTAAACGGATAAAGCAACACCTCACAGCACAACGCTTCTCCCCAAATGAACAGTAAACCTGGTTTTTAAACGGATAAGCAACACCTCACAACACAACGCTTCTCCCCAAATGAACAGTAAACCTGGTTTTTAAACGGATAAAGCAACACCTCACAGCACAACGCTTCTCCCCAAATGAACAGTAAACCTGGTTTTTAAACGGATAAAGCAACACCTCACAACGCTTCTCCTCAAATGAACAGTAAACCTGGTTTTTAAACGGATAAAGCAACACTCACAACGCTTCTCCCCAAATGAACAGTAAACCTGGTTTTTAAACGGATAAAGCAACACCTCACAGCACAACTCTTCTCCCCAAATGAACAGTAAACCTGGTTTTTAAACGGATAAAGCAACACCTCACAACACAACGCTTCTCCCCAAATGAACAGTAAACCTGGTTTTTAAACGGATAAAGCAACACCTCACAGCACAACGCTTCTCCCCAAATGAACAGTAAACCTGGTTTTTAAACGGATAAAGCAACACCTCACAACACAACGCTTCTCCCCAAATGAACAGTAAACCTGGTTTTTAAACGGATAAAGCAACACCTCACAGCACAACGCTTCTCCCCAAATGAACAGTAAACCTGGTTTTTAAACGGATAAAGCAACACCTCACAGCACAACGCTTCTCCCCAAATGAACAGTAAACCTGGTTTTTAAACGGATAAAGCAACACCTCACAGCACAACGCTTCTCCCCAAATGAACAGTAAACCTGGTTTTTAAACGGATAAAGCAACACCTCACAACACAACGCTTCTCCCCAAATGAACAGTAAACCTGGTTTTTAAACGGATAAAGCAACACCTCACAACACAACGCTTCTCCCCAAATGAACAGTAAACCTGGTTTTTAAACGGATAAAGCAACACCTCAAATGAACAGTAAACCTGGTTTTTAAACGGATAAAGCAACACCTCACAACACAACGCTTCTCCCCAAATGAACAGTAAACCTGGTTTTTAAACGGATAAAGCAACACCTCACAACACAACGCTTCTCCCCAAATGAACAGTAAACCTGGTTTTTAAACGGATAAAGCAACACCTCACAACACAACGCTTCTCCCCAAATGAACAGTAAACCTGGTTTTTAAACGGATAAAGCAACACCTCACAGCACAACGCTTCTCCCCAAATGAACAGCAAACCTGGTTTTTAAACGGATAAAGCAACACCTCACAGCACAACGCTTCTCCCCAAATGAACAGTAAACCTGGTTTTTAAACTGATAAAGCAACACCTCACAACACAACGCTTCTCCCCAAATGAACAGTAAACCTGGTTTTTAAACGGATAAAGCAACACCTCACAGCACAACGCTTCTCCCCAAATGAACAGTAAACCTGGTTTTTAAACGGATAAAGCAACACCTCACAGCACAACGCTTCTCCCCAAATGAACAGTAAACCTGGTTTTTAAACGGATAAAGCAACACCTCACAACGCTTCTCCCCAAATGAACAGTAAACCTGGTTTTTAAACGGATAAAGCAACACCTCACAGCACAACGCTTCTCCCCAAATGAACAGTAAACCTGGTTTTTAAACGGATAAAGCAACACCTCACAGCACAACGCTTCTCCCCAAATGAACAGTAAACCTGGTTTTTAAACGGATAAAGCAACACCTCACAGCACAACGCTTCTCCCAAATGAACAGTAAACCTGGTTTTTAAACGGATAAAGCAACACCTCACAACAACGCTTCTCCCCAAATGAACAGTAAACCTGGTTTTTAAACGGATAAAGCAACACCTCACAACACAACGCTTCTCCCCAAATGAACAGTAAACCTGGTTTTTAAACGGATAAAGCAACACCTCACAACACAACGCTTCTCCCCAAATGAACAGTAAACCTGGTTTTTAAACGGATAAAGCAACACCTCACAACACAACGCTTCTCCCCAAATGAACAGTAAACCTGGTTTTTAAACGGATAAAGCAACACCTCACAGCACAACGCTTCTCCCCAAATGAACAGTAAACCTGGGTTTTAAACGGATAAAGCAACACCTCACAGCACAACGCTTCTCCCCAAATGAACAGTAAACCTGGTTTTTAAACTGATAAAGCAACACCTCACAACACAACGCTTCTCCCCAAATGAACAGTAAACCTGGTTTTTAAACGGATAAAGCAACACCTCACAGCACAACGCTTCTCCCCAAATGAACAGTAAACCTGGTTTTTAAACGGATAAAGCAACACCTCACAACGCTTCTCCTCAAATGAACAGTAAACCTGTTTTTTAAACGGATAAAGCAACACCTCACAACGCTTCTCCCCAAATGAACAGTAAACCTGGTTTTTAAACGGATAAAGCAACACCTCACAGCACAACTCTTCTCCCCAAATGAACAGTAAACCTGGTTTTTAAACGGATAAAGCAACACCTCACAACACAACGCTTCTCCCCAAATGAACTGTAAACCTGTTTTTTAAACGGACAAAGCAACACCTCACAGCACAACGCTTCTCCCCAAATGAACAGTAAACCTGGTTTTTAAACGGATAAAGCAACACCTCACAACACAACGCTTCTCCCCAAATGAACAGTAAACCTGGTTTTTAAACGGATAAAGCAACACCTCACAGCACAACGCTTCTCCCCAAATGAACAGTAAACCTGGTTTTTAAACGGATAAAGCAACACCTCACAGCACAACGCTTCTCCCCAAATGAACAGTAAACCTGGTTTTTAAACGGATAAAGCAACACCTCACAGCACAACGCTTCTCCCCAAATGAACAGTAAACCTGGTTTTTAAACGGATAAAGCAACACCTCACAACACAACGCTTCTCCCCAAATGAACAGTAAACCTGGTTTTTAAACAGATAAAGCAACACCTCACAACACAACGCTTCTCCCCAAATGAACAGTAAACCTGGTTTTTAAACGGATAAAGCAACACCTCACAACGCTTCTCCTCAAATGAACAGTAAACCTGGTTTTTAAACGGATAAAGCAACACCTCACAACACAACGCTTCTCCCCAAATGAACAGTAAACCTGGTTTTTAAACGGATAAAGCAACACCTCACAACACAACGCTTCTCCCCAAATGAACAGTAAACCTGGTTTTTAAACGGATAAAGCAACACCTCACAACACAACGCTTCTCCCCAAATGAACAGTAAACCTGGTTTTTAAACGGATAAAGCAACACCTCACAGCACAACGCTTCTCCCCAAATGAACAGTAAACCTGGTTTTTAAACGGATAAAGCAACACCTCACAGCACAACGCTTCTCCCCAAATGAACAGTAAACCTGGTTTTTAAACTGATAAAGCAACACCTCACAACACAACGCTTCTCCCCAAATGAACAGTAAACCTGGTTTTTAAACGGATAAAGCAACACCTCACAACACAACGCTTCTCCCCAAATGAACAGTAAACCTGGTTTTTAAACGGATAAAGCAACACCTCACAACAACGCTTCTCCTCAAATGAACAGTAAACCTGGTTTTTAAACGGATAAAGCAACACCTCACAACGCTTCTCCCAAATGAACAGTAAACCTGGTTTTTAAACGGATAAAGCAACACCTCACAGCACAACTCTTCTCCCCAAATGAACAGTAAACCTGGTTTTTAAACGGATAAAGCAACACCTCACAACACAACGCTTCTCCCCAAATGAACAGTAAACCTGGTTTTTAAACGGATAAAGCAACACCTCACAGCACAACGCTTCTCCCCAAATGAACAGTAAACCTGGTTTTTAAACGGATAAAGCAACACCTCACAACACAACGCTTCTCCCCAAATGAACAGTAAACCTGGTTTTTAAACGGATAAAGCAACACCTCACAGCACAACGCTTCTCCCCAAATGAACAGTAAACCTGGTTTTTAAACGGATAAAGCAACACCTCACAGCACAACGCTTCTCCCCAAATGAACAGTAAACCTGGTTTTTAAACGGATAAAGCAACACCTCACAGCACAACGCTTCTCCCAAATGAACAGTAAACCTGGTTTTTAAACGGATAAAGCAACACCTCACAACACAACGCTTCTCCCCAAATGAACAGTAAACCTGGTTTTTAAACGGATAAAGCAACACCTCACAACACAACGCTTCTCCCCAAATGAACAGTAAACCTGGTTTTTAAACGGATAAAGCAACACCTCACAACACAACGCTTCTCCCCAAATGAACAGTAAACCTGGTTTTTAAACGGATAAAGCAACACCTCACAACACAACGCTTCTCCCCAAATGAACAGTAAACCTGGTTTTTAAACGGATAAAGCAACACCTCACAACACAACGCTTCTCCCCAAATGAACAGTAAACCTGGTTTTTAAACGGATAAAGCAACACCTCACAACACAACGCTTCTCCCCAAATGAACAGTAAACCTGGTTTTTAAACGGATAAAGCAACACCTCACAACGCTTCTCCCCAAATGAACAGTAAACCTGGTTTTTAAACGGATAAAGCAACACCTCACAACACAACGCTTCTCCCCAAATGAACAGTAAACCTGGTTTTTAAACGGATAAAGCAACACCTCACAGCACAACGCTTCTCCCCAAATGAACAGTAAACCTGGTTTTTAAACGGATAAAGCAACACCTCACAGCACAACGCTTCTCCCCAAATGAACAGTAAACCTGGTTTTTAAACTGATGAAGCAACACCTCACAACACAACGCTTCTCCCCAAATGAACAGTAAACCTGGTTTTTAAACGGATAAAGCAACACCTCACAGCACAACGCTTCTCCCCAAATGAACAGTAAACCTGGTTTTTAAACTGATGAAGCAACACCTCACAACACAACGCTTCTCCCCAAATGAACAGTAAACCTGGTTTTTAAACGGATAAAGCAACACCTCACAGCACAACGCTTCTCCCCAAATGAACAGTAAACCTGGTTTTTAAACGGATAAAGCAACACCTCACAACGCTTCTCCTCAAATGAACAGTAAACCTGGTTTTTAAACGGATAAAGCAACACCTCACAACGCTTCTCCCCAAATGAACAGTAAACCTGGTTTTTAAACGGATAAAGCAACACCTCACAGCACAACTCTTCTCCCCAAATGAACAGTAAACCTGTTTTTTAAACGGATAAAGCAACACCTCACAACACAACGCTTCTCCCCAAATGAACAGTAAACCTGGTTTTTAAACGGATAAAGCAACACCTCACAGCACAACGCTTCTCCCCAAATGAACAGTAAACCTGGTTTTTAAACGGACAAAGCAACACCTCACAACACAACGCTTCTCCCCAAATGAACAGTAAACCTGGTTTTTAAACGGATAAAGCAACACCTCACAACACAACGCTTCTCCCCAAATGAACAGTAAACCTGGTTTTTAAACGGATAAAGCAACACCTCACAACACAACGCTTCTCCCCAAATGAACAGTAAACCTGGTTTTTAAACGGACAAAGCAACACCTCACAGCACAACGCTTCTCCCCAAATGAACAGTAAACCTGGTTTTTAAACGGATAAAGCAACACCTCACAACGCTTCTCCCCAAATGAACAGTAAACCTGGTTTTTAAACGGATAAAGCAACACCTCACAGCACAACGCTTCTCCCCAAATGAACAGTAAACCTGGTTTTTAAACGGATAAAGCAACACCTCACAGCACAACTCTTCTCCCCAAATGAACAGTAAACCTGGTTTTTAAACGGATAAAGCAACACCTCACAACACAACGCTTCTCCCAAATGAACAGTAAACCTGTTTTTAAACGGATAAAGCAACACCTCACAGCACAACGCTTCTCCCCAAATGAACAGTAAACCTGGTTTTTAAACGGATAAAGCAACACCTCACAACACAACGCTTCTCCCCAAATGAACAGTAAACCTGGTTTTTAAACGGATAAAGCAACACCTCACAGCACAACGCTTCTCCCCAAATGAACAGTAAACCTGGTTTTTAAACGGATAAAGCAACACCTCACAACACAACGCTTCTCCCAAAACAGAACAGTAAACCTGGTTTTTAAACGGATAAAGCAACACCTCACAGCACAACGCTTCTCCCCAAATGAACAGTAAACCTGGTTTTTAAACGGATAAAGCAACACCTCACAACGCTTCTCCCCAAATGAACAGTAAACCTGGTTTTTAAACGGATAAAGCAACACCTCACAACAACTTTCTCCCCAAATGAACAGTAAACCTGGTTTTTAAACGGATAAAGCAACACCTCACAACACAACGCTTCTCCCCAAATGAACAGTAAACCTGGTTTTTAAACGGATAAAGCAACACCTCACAGCACAACGCTTCTCCCCAAATGAACAGTAAACCTGGTTTTTAAACGGATAAAGCAACACCTCACAACACAACGCTTCTCCCCAAATGAACAGTAAACCTGGTTTTTAAACGGATAAAGCAACACCTCACAGCACAACGCTTCTCCCCAAATGAACAGTAAACCTGGTTTTTAAACGGATAAAGCAACACCTCACAGCACAACGCTTCTCCCCAAATGAACAGTAAACCTGGTTTTTAAACGGATAAAGCAACACCTCACAGCACAACGCTTCTCCCCAAATGAACAGTAAACCTGGTTTTTAAACGGATAAAGCAACACCTCACAACACAACGCTTCTCCCCAAATGAACAGTAAACCTGGTTTTTAAACGGATAAAGCAACACCTCACAACACAACGCTTCTCCCCTTCTCCCCAAATGAACAGTAAACCTGGTTTTTAAACGGATAAAGCAACACCTCACAGCACAACGCTTCTCCCCAAATGAACAGTAAACCTGGTTTTTAAACGGATAAAGCAACACCTCACAACACAACGCTTCTCCCCAAATGAACAGTAAACCTGGTTTTTAAACGGATAAAGCAACACCTCACAACACAACGCTTCTCCCCAAATGAACAGTAAACCTGGTTTTTAAACGGATAAAGCAACACCTCACAACACAACGCTTCTCCCCAAATGAACAGTAAACCTGGTTTTTAAACGGATAAAGCAACACCTCACAGCACAACGCTTCTCCCCAAATGAACAGTAAACCTGGTTTTTAAACGGATAAAGCAACACCTCACAGCACAACGCTTCTCCCCAAATGAACAGTAAACCTGGTTTTTAAACGGATAAAGCAACACCTCACAACACAACGCTTCTCCCCAAATGAACAGTAAACCTGGTTTTTAAACGGATAAAGCAACACCTCACAGCACAACGCTTCTCCCCAAATGAACAGTAAACCTGGTTTTTAAACGGATAAAGCAACACCTCACAACACAACGCTTCTCCCCAAATGAACAGTAAACCTGGTTTTTAAACGGATAAAGCAACACCTCACAGCACAACGCTTCTCCCCAAATGAACAGTAAACCTGGTTTTTAAACGGATAAAGCAACACCTCACAACGCTTCTCCTCAAATGAACAGTAAACCTGGTTTTTAAACGGATAAAGCAACACCTCACACAACGCTTCTCCCCAAATGAACAGTAAACCTGGTTTTTAAACGGATAAAGCAACACCTCACAGCACAACTCTTCTCCCCAAATGAACAGTAAACCTGGTTTTTAAACGGATAAAGCAACACCTCACAACACAACGCTTCTCCCCAAATGAACAGTAAACCTGGTTTTTAAACGGATAAAGCAACACCTCACAGCACAACGCTTCTCCCCAAATGAACAGTAAACCTGGTTTTTAAACGGATAAAGCAACACCTCACAACACAACGCTTCTCCCCAAATGAACAGTAAACCTGGTTTTTAAACGGATAAAGCAACACCTCACAGCACAACGCTTCTCCCCAAATGAACAGTAAACCTGGTTTTTAAACGGATAAAGCAACACCTCACAACACAACGCTTCTCCCCAAATGAACAGTAAACCTGGTTTTTAAACGGATAAAGCAACACCTCACAACACAACGCTTCTCCCCAAATGAACAGTAAACCTGGTTTTTAAACGGATAAAGCAACACCTCACAGCACAACGCTTCTCCCCAAATGAACAGTAAACCTGGTTTTTAAACGGATAAAGCAACACCTCACAACACAACGCTTCTCCCCAAATGAACAGTAAACCTGGTTTTTAAACGGATAAAGCAACACCTCACAGCACAACGCTTCTCCCCAAATGAACAGTAAACCTGGTTTTTAAACGGATAAAGCAACACCTCACAGCACAACGCTTCTCCCCAAATGAACAGTAAACCTGGTTTTTAAACGGATAAAGCAACACCTCACAGCACAACGCTTCTCCCCAAATGAACAGTAAACCTGGTTTTTAAACGGATAAAGCAACACCTCACAACACAACGCTTCTCCCCAAATGAACAGTAAACCTGGTTTTTAAACGGATAAAGCAACACCTCACAACACAACGCTTCTCCCCAAATGAACAGTAAACCTGGTTTTTAAACGGATAAAGCAACACCTCACAGCACAACGCTTCTCCCCAAATGAACAGTAAACCTGGTTTTTAAACGGATAAAGCAACACCTCACAACACAACGCTTCTCCCCAAATGAACAGTAAACCTGGTTTTTAAACGGATAAAGCAACACCTCACAACACAACGCTTCTCCCCAAATGAACAGTAAACCTGGTTTTTAAACGGATAAAGCAACACCTCACAACACACGCTTCTCCCCAAATGAACAGTAAACCTGGTTTTTAAACGGATAAAGCAACACCTCACAGCACAACGCTTCTCCCCAAATGAACAGTAAACCTGGTTTTTAAACGGATAAAGCAACACCTCACAGCACAACGCTTCTCCCCAAATGAACAGTAAACCTGGTTTTTAAACGGATAAAGCAACACCTCACAACACAACGCTTCTCCCCAAATGAACAGTAAACCTGGTTTTTAAACGGATAAAGCAACACCTCACAGCACAACGCTTCTCCCCAAATGAACAGTAAACCTGGTTTTTAAACGGATAAAGCAACACCTCACAACACAACGCTTCTCCCCAAATGAACAGTAAACCTGGTTTTTAAACGGATGAAGCAACACCTCACAGCACAACGCTTCTCCCCAAATGAACAGTAAACCTGGTTTTTAAACGGATAAAGCAACACCTCACAACGCTTCTCCTCAAATGAACAGTAAACCTGGTTTTTAAACGGATAAAGCAACACCTCACAACGCTTCTCCCCAAATGAACAGTAAACCTGGTTTTTAAACGGATAAAGCAACACCTCACAGCACAACGCTTCTCCCCAAATGAACAGTAAACCTGGTTTTTAAACGGATAAAGCAACACCTCACAACACAACGCTTCTCCCCAAATGAACAGTAAACCTGGTTTTTAAACGGATAAAGCAACACCTCACAGCACAACGCTTCTCCCCAAATGAACAGTAAACCTGGTTTTTAAACGGATAAAGCAACACCTCACAACACAACGCTTCTCCCCAAATGAACAGTAAACCTGGTTTTTAAACGGATAAAGCAACACCTCACAGCACAACGCTTCTCCCCAAATGAACAGTAAACCTGGTTTTTAAACGGATAAAGCAACACCTCACAACACAACGCTTCTCCCCAAATGAACAGTAAACCTGGTTTTTAAACGGATAAAGCAACACCTCACAACACAACGCTTCTCCCCAAATGAACAGTAAACCTGGTTTTTAAACGGATAAAGCAACACCTCACAACACAACGCTTCTCCCCAAATGAACAGTAAACCTGGTTTTTAAACGGATAAAGCAACACCTCACAGCACAACGCTTCTCCCCAAATGAACAGTAAACCTGGTTTTTAAACGGATAAAGCAACACCTCACAGCACAACGCTTCTCCCCAAATGAACAGTAAACCTGGTTTTTAAACGGATAAAGCAACACCTCACAACACAACGCTTCTCCCCAAATGAACAGTAAACCTGGTTTTTAAACGGATAAAGCAACACCTCACAGCACAACGCTTCTCCCCAAATGAACAGTAAACCTGGTTTTTAAACGGATAAAGCAACACCTCACAACACAACGCTTCTCCCCAAATGAACAGTAAACCTGGTTTTTAAACGGATAAAGCAACACCTCACACAACGCAAATGAACAGTAAACCTGGTTTTTAAACGGATAAAGCAACACCTCACAACCAAATGAACAGTAAACCTGGTTTTTAAACGGATAAAGCAACACCTCACAACAACTTTCTCCCCAAATGAACAGTAAACCTGGTTTTTAAACGGATAAAGCAACACCTCACAACACAACGCTTCTCCCCAAATGAACAGTAAACCTGGTTTTTAAACGGATAAAGCAACACCTCACAGCACAACGCTTCTCCCCAAATGAACAGTAAACCTGGTTTTTAAACGGATAAACCTGCAACACCTCACAGCACAACGCTTCTCCCCAAATGAACAGTAAACCTGGTTTTTAAACGGATAAAGCAACACCTCACAGCACAACGCTTCTCCCCAAATGAACAGTAAACCTGGTTTTTAAACGGATAAAGCAACACCTCACAGCACAACGCTTCTCCCCAAATGAACAGTAAACCTGTTTTTAAACGGATAAAGCAACACCTCACAGCACAACGCTTCTCCCCAAATGAACAGTAAACCTGGTTTTTAAACGGATAAAGCAACACCTCACAACACAACGCTTCTCCCCAAATGAACAGTAAACCTGGTTTTTAAACGGATAAAGCAACACCTCACAACACAACGCTTCTCCCCAAATGAACAGTAAACCTGGTTTTTAAACGGATAAAGCAACACCTCACAGCACAACGCTTCTCCCCAAATGAACAGTAAACCTGGTTTTTAAACGGATAAAGCAACACCTCACAACACAACGCTTCTCCCCAAATGAACAGTAAACCTGGTTTTTAAACGGATAAAGCAACACCTCACAGCACAACGCTTCTCCCCAAATGAACAGTAAACCTGGTTTTTAAACGGATAAAGCAACACCTCACAACACAACGCTTCTCCCCAAATGAACAGTAAACCTGGTTTTTAAACGGATAAAGCAACACCTCACAGCACAACGCTTCTCCCCAAATGAACAGTAAACCTGGTTTTTAAACGGATAAAGCAACACCTCACAACGCTTCTCCTCAAATGAACAGTAAACCTGGTTTTTAAACGGATAAAGCAACACCTCACAGCACAACGCTTCTCCCCAAATGAACAGTAAACCTGGTTTTAAACGGATAAAGCAACACCTCACAGCACAACTCTTCTCCCCAAATGAACAGTAAACCTGGTTTTTAAACGGATAAAGCAACACCTCACAACACAACGCTTCTCCCCAAATGAACAGTAAACCTGGTTTTTAAACGGATAAAGCAACACCTCACAGCACAACGCTTCTCCCCAAATGAACAGTAAACCTGGTTTTTAAACGGATAAAGCAACACCTCACAACACAACGCTTCTCCCAAATGAACAGTAAACCTGGTTTTTAAACGGATAAAGCAACACCTCACAACACAACGCTTCTCCCCAAATGAACAGTAAACCTGGTTTTTAAACGGATAAAGCAACACCTCACAACACAACGCTTCTCCCCAAATGAACAGTAAACCTGGTTTTTAAACTGATGAAGCAACACCTCACAGCACAACGCTTCTCCCCAAATGAACAGTAAACCTGGTTTTTAAACGGATAAAGCAACACCTCACAACGCTTCTCCTCAAATGAACAGTAAACCTGGTTTTTAAACGGATAAAGCAACACCTCACAACGCTTCTCCCCAAATGAATAGTAAACCTGGTTTTTAAACGGATAAAGCAACACCTCACAACGCTTCTCCCCAAATGAACAGTAAACCTGGTTTTTAAACGGATAAAGCAACACCTCACAACACAACGCTTCTCCCCAAATGAACAGTAAACCTGGTTTTTAAACGGATAAAGCAACACCTCACAGCACAACGCTTCTCCCCAAATGAACAGTAAACCTGGTTTTTAAACGGATAAAGCAACACCTCACAACACAACGCTTCTCCCCAAATGAACAGTAAACCTGGTTTTTAAACGGATAAAGCAACACCTCACAGCACAACGCTTCTCCCCAAATGAACAGTAAACCTGGTTTTTAAACGGATAAAGCAACACCTCACAGCACAACGCTTCTCCCCAAATGAACAGTAAACCTGTTTTTTAAACGGATAAAGCAACACCTCACAGCACAACGCTTCTCCCCAAATGAACAGTAAACCTGGTTTTTAAACGGATAAAGCAACACCTCACAACACAACGCTTCTCCCAAATGAACAGTAAACCTGGTTTTTAAACGGATAAAGCAACACCTCACAACACAACGCTTCTCCCCAAATGAACAGTAAACCTGGTTTTTAAACGGATAAAGCAACACCTCACAGCACAACGCTTCTCCCCAAATGAACAGTAAACCTGGTTTTTAAACGGATAAAGCAACACCTCACAACACAACGCTTCTCCCAAATGAACAGTAAACCTGGTTTTTAAACGGATAAAGCAACACCTCACAACACAACGCTTCTCCCCAAATGAACAGTAAACCTGGTTTTTAAACGGATAAAGCAACACCTCACAACACACCGCTTCTCCCCAAATGAACAGTAAACCTGGTTTTTAAACGGATAAAGCAACACCTCACAGCACAACGCTTCTCCCCAAATGAACAGTAAACCTGGTTTTTAAACGGATAAAGCAACACCTCACAGCACAACGCTTCTCCCCAAATGAACAGTAAACCTGGTTTTTAAACGGATAAAGCAACACCTCACAACACAACGCTTCTCCCCAAATGAACAGTAAACCTGGTTTTTAAACGGATAAAGCAACACCTCACAGCACAACGCTTCTCCCCAAATGAACAGTAAACCTGGTTTTTAAACGGATAAAGCAACACCTCACAACACAACGCTTCTCCCCAAATGAACAGTAAACCTGGTTTTTAAACGGATAAAGCAACACCTCACAGCACAACGCTTCTCCCCAAATGAACAGTAAACCTGGTTTTTAAACGGATAAAGCAACACCTCACAACGCTTCTCCTCAAATGAACAGTAAACCTGGTTTTTAAACGGATAAAGCAACACCTCACACACGCTTCTCCCAAATGAACAGTAAACCTGGTTTTTAAACGGATAAAGCAACACCTCACAGCACAACTCTTCTCCCCAAATGAACAGTAAACCTGGTTTTTAAACGGATAAAGCAACACCTCACAACACAACGCTTCTCCCCAAATGAACAGTAAACCTGGTTTTTAAACGGATAAAGCAACACCTCACAGCACAACGCTTCTCCCAAATGAACAGTAAACCTGGTTTTTAAACGGATAAAGCAACACCTCACAACACAACGCTTCTCCCCAAAATGAACAGTAAACCTGGTTTTTAAACGGATAAAGCAACACCTCACAGCACAACGCTTCTCCCCAAATGAACAGTAAACCTGGTTTTTAAACGGATAAAGCAACACCTCACAGCACAACGCTTCTCCCCAAATGAACAGTAAACCTGTTTTTTAAACGGATAAAGCAACACCTCACAGCACAACGCTTCTCCCAAATGAACAGTAAACCTGGTTTTTAAACGGATAAAGCAACACCTCACAACACAACGCTTCTCCCCAAATGAACAGTAAACCTGGTTTTTAAACGGATAAAGCAACACCTCACAACACAACGCTTCTCCCCAAATGAACAGTAAACCTGGTTTTTAAACGGATAAAGCAACACCTCACAGCACAACGCTTCTCCCAAATGAACAGTAAACCTGGTTTTTAAACGGATAAAGCAACACCTCACAACACAACGCTTCTCCCCAAATTAACAGTAAACCTGGTTTTTAAACGGATAAAGCAACACCTCACAACACAACGCTTCTCCCCAAATGAACAGTAAACCTGGTTTTTAAACGGATAAAGCAACACCTCACAACACACCGCTTCTCCCCAAATGAACAGTAAACCTAGTTTTTAAACGGATAAAGCAACACCTCACAGCACAACGCTTCTCCCCAAATGAACAGTAAACCTGGTTTTTAAACGGATAAAGCAACACCTCACAACGCTTCTCCCCAAATGAACAGTAAACCTGGTTTTTAAATGGATAAAGCAACACCTCACAACACAACGCTTCTCCCCAAATGAACAGTAAACCTGGTTTTTAAACGGATAAAGCAACACCTCACAGCACAACGCTTCTCCCCAAATGAACAGTATACCTGGTTTTTAAACGGATAAAGCAACACCTCACAGCACAACGCTTCTCCCCAAATGAACAGTAAACCTGGTTTTTAAACTGATGAAGCAACACCTCACAACACAACGCTTCTCCCCAAATGAACAGTAAACCTGGTTTTTAAACGGATAAAGCAACACCTCACAACACAACGCTTCTCCCCAAATGAACAGTAAACCTGGTTTTTAAACTGATGAAGCAACACCTCACAACACAACGCTTCTCCCCAAATGAACAGTAAACCTGGTTTTTAAACTGATGAAGCAACACCTCACAACACAACGCTTCTCCCCAAATGAACAGTAAACCTGGTTTTTAAACGGATAAAGCAACACCTCACAGCACAACGCTTCTCCCCAAATGAACAGTAAACCTGGTTTTTAAACGGATAAAGCAACACCTCACAACGCTTCTCCTCAAATGAACAGTAAACCTGTTTTTTAAACGGATAAAGCAACACCTCACAACGCTTCTCCCCAAATGAACAGTAAACCTGGTTTTTAAACGGATAAAGCAACACCTCACAGCACAACTCTTCTCCCCAAATGAACAGTAAACCTGGTTTTTAAACGGATAAAGCAACACCTCACAACACAACGCTTCTCCCCAAATGAACAGTAAACCTGGTTTTTAAACGGATAAAGCAACACCTCACAACACAACGCTTCTCCCCAAATGAACAGTAAACCTGGTTTTTAAACGGATAAAGCAACACCTCACAACACAACGCTTCTCCCCAAATGAACAGTAAACCTGGTTTTTAAACGGATAAAGCAACACCTCACAGCACAACGCTTCTCCCAAATGAACAGTAAACCTGGTTTTTAAACGGATAAAGCAACACCTCACAGCACAACGCTTCTCCCCAAATGAACAGTAAACCTGGTTTTTAAACGGATAAAGCAACACCTCACAGCACAACGCTTCTCCCCAAATGAACAGTAAACCTGGTTTTTAAACGGATAAAGCAACACCTCACAACACAACGCTTCTCCCCAAATGAACAGTAAACCTGGTTTTTAAACGGATAAAGCAACACCTCACAACACAACGCTTCTCCCCAAATGAACAGTAAACCTGGTTTTTAAACGGATAAAGCAACACCTCACAACACAACGCTTCTCCCCAAATGAACAGTAAACCTGGTTTTTAAACGGATAAAGCAACACCTCACAGCACAACGCTTCTCCCCAAATGAACAGTAAACCTGGTTTTTAAACGGATAAAGCAACACCTCACAACACAACGCTTCTCCCCAAATGAACAGTAAACCTGGTTTTTAAACGGATAAAGCAACACCTCACAACACAACGCTTCTCCCCAAATGAACAGTAAACCTGGTTTTTAAACGGATAAAGCAACACCTCACAACACAACGCTTCTCCCCAAATGAACAGTAAACCTGGTTTTTAAACGGATAAAGCAACACCTCACAACACAACTCTTCTCCCCAAATGAACAGTAAACCTGGTTTTTAAACGGATAAAGCAACACCTCACAACACAACTCTTCTCCCCAAATGAACAGTAAACCTGGTTTTTAAACGGATAAAGCAACACCTCACAACACAACGCTTCTCCCCAAATGAACAGTAAACCTGGTTTTTAAACGGATAAAGCAACACCTCACAGCACAACGCTTCTCCCCAAATGAACAGTAAACCTGGTTTTTAAACGGATAAAGCAACACCTCACAACACAACGCTTCTCCCCAAATGAACAGTAAACCTGGTTTTTAAACGGATAAAGCAACACCTCACAGCACAACGCTTCTCCCCAAATGAACAGTAAACCTGGTTTTTAAACGGATAAAGCAACACCTCACAGCACAACGCTTCTCCCCAAATGAACAGTAAACCTGGTTTTTAAACGGATAAAGCAACACCTCACAGCACAACGCTTCCCACAAATGAACAATAAACCTGGTTTTTAAACGGATAAAGCAACACCTCACAACACAACGCTTCTCCCCAAATGAACAGTAAACCTGGTTTTTAAACGGATAAAGCAACACCTCACAACACAACGCTTCTCCCCAAATGAACAGTAAACCTGGTTTTTAAACGGATAAAGCAACACCTCACAACACAACGCTTCTCCCCAAATGAACAGTAAACCTGGTTTTTAAACGGATAAAGCAACACCTCACAGCACAACGCTTCTCCCCAAATGAACAGTAAACCTGGTTTTTAAACGGATAAAGCAACACCTCACAGCACAACGCTTCTCCCCAAATGAACAGTAAACCTGGTTTTTAAACGGATAAAGCAACACCTCACAGCACAACGCTTCTCCCCAAATGAACAGTAAACCTGGTTTTTAAACGGATAAAGCAACACCTCACAACACAACGCTTCTCCCCAAATGAACAGTAAACCTGGTTTTTAAACGGATAAAGCAACACCTCACAACACAACGCTTCTCCCCAAATGAACAGTAAACCTGGTTTTTAAACGGATAAAGCAACACCTCACAACACAACGCTTCTCCCCAAATGAACAGTAAACCTGGTTTTTAAACGGATAAAGCAACACCTCACAGCACAACGCTTCTCCCAAATGAACAGTAAACCTGGTTTTTAAACGGATAAAGCAACACCTCACAGGACAACGCTTCTCCCCAAATGAACAGTAAACCTGGTTTTTAAACGGATAAAGCAACACCTCACAACACAACGCTTCTCCCCAAATGAACAGTAAACCTGGTTTTTAAACGGATAAAGCAACACCTCACAACACAACGCTTCTCCCCAAATGAACAGTAAACCTGGTTTTTAAACGGATAAAGCAACACCTCACAACACAACGCTTCTCCCCAAATGAACAGTAAACCTGGTTTTTAAACGGATAAAGCAACACCTCACAGCACAACGCTTCTCCCCAAATGAACAGTAAACCTGGTTTTTAAACGGATAAAGCAACACCTCACAGCACAACGCTTCTCCCCAAATGAACAGTAAACCTGGTTTTTAAACGGATAAAGCAACACCTCACAACACAACGCTTCTCCCCAAATGAACAGTAAACCTGCTTTTTAAACGGATAAAGCAACACCTCACAACACAACGCTTCTCCCCAAATGAACAGTAAACCTGGTTTTTAAACGGATAAAGCAACACCTCACAACACAACGCTTCTCCCCAAATGTTTTTCTTTGTTGGTGTTGTTTTTTAAACTTTTTAACCAATTTTTCTCCCCAATTGGTAGTTTCAGTCTGCAACTCCCGTACGGACTCACTAGAGGTGAAGTTTGAGAGCCATGCATCCTCTGAAATACAACCCAGCCAACCCACACTGATTATTGACACTGCCCGCATTAACCCAGAAGCCAACCACAAGAATGTGTCGGAGGAAACACCGTCCAACTGGCGACACGAGTCAGCGTGCATGAGCTCGCCACAAGGAGTTGCTAGAGCACGATGGGACATCCCGTCCGGCCAAACCTTCCCCTAACCCGGACGGCGCTGGGCAAATTATGCGACGCCTCATGGGTCTCCCAGTCGCGGCCGGCTGAGACACAGCCCGGGATCGAACCTTGGTCTGTAGTGACGCCTCTAGCACTGCAATGCAGTGCCTTAGACCGCTGCCCCAAACGAGAGGCCGCCTCTCGCCTATTTGACCTAGAT
>NC_068455.1:15833258-15838222 GCF_023373465.1 Oncorhynchus keta | reverse complement strand
TTTGACCTGTGTGTATGTATTGATATGTAGACTGTGCTGTTTCTTTATTTATGTTGTTCTCTCCTTGAGCTGTTCTTGACTATTAATGTTCTGTATTATGTCATGTTTCATGTTTTGTGTGGGCCCTAGGAAGAGTAAACACTAAATATTCATACATTTGTTGTATAAAAATGCATAAATGCCTTTTGATGCATTCACAATAGATAACACCACGGACTCAGAAGATATCAGGCCCAAGCTTTTCTATAGCACATAGATGGTTCAAAGACAGCAAAGTCACCAAAAGGAATTGCTGATTGCTGATTGAAGCGCCTCACAGCGAGACTCATCAAAGAGGAGTGGAACAGATCTAACAACTTTTAGTTTCTATCCCAAACCAAAGAGACTTTGCTTTTCTACTTTCACTGTACAATAGACAGTTGTGAGAAATTCTTTGAATGTATTTGAACTGAACTGAACTTTATCAATCCCAGAAAGAATCCTGCAACCTGGAATTCTTCAACCAGGTTTTCTGGAAAACCAAGGACTTTTCAGAAAATGTTGTGAACTTTGCAACCCTAGCACGGACACCACAGTTTCCATGTAGTTACCTGTGAGTTGATGATGATGATGAGGGCTCCTGTTCCTCTGAGATACTCAGGTCGAAAGGTCGAAGAAGTCGATCTGTCTGGTTATGTCCCAGATCTGGAAGCTGACAAAGGAACTGTTGGACAGGTCCTCCCTGCAGAGCTTGTTGGTTCTCACATAGGGGACATAATGTAGAAAATCACCTTAGATAAAATAAGATTTGATCGTCTGTTTTATTTGCATTGTATCATGGAAAACTCTTTACAAGACAAAAACAAGTGTAAGTCCAACCTTCTGCACCTCAGACCCATCAGGAGGATGGGCTTCACCTCCCCACTGAGAGGGTCACTAATACCACCTGGGGGTGGAGAGAGACATGTATTTGGGGGCAGACAGACTGATCAATAAGATCAGTTTTTCCCAACTCCAGTCCTCGAGTACCCCCAACAGTACACATTTTTGTTGTAGTCCCAGACAAAGTCAGAGCAAACAGTGCCTTCTCTGGCCCTGGTGCTAAACTGGCCCAATAACATGCTTCCTCTGACCTTGATAGCTCCCTACTGAGGGAGGAATTACATTTATATTTGGACATTTGTCATTTAGCAGACACTGTTAACCAAAACGACTTACAGGAGCAATTAGGGTTAAGTGCCTTGGTCGAGGGACTGTCTAGATCCCTGCTGTTTGTTGAGGTTTCCATCTTCCCTGCGACCTGCACTGTCTGGATCTGGACGAGTAACAGCGTAGACTACGTTGCTACCATGACAAAGATCTATTACAGGTGAAGGATCTTTAAAACAAACATATATTTCTACAAGCAGTTGTTACAACAACAAGAAAATATCTTCAAGTGTTGTGTCCAAATACTGGTGGAGCCAACTAATAAAATAATGGACGACCTGACCAGAGAGGTCCAGGAAGTCATTGAGAGAGGACATCCGTTCTGTATGTGAATCCATGATAACAATGACAGAGAGATCAGATAATCTCAAGAGACAATCAAGGCAGAACAACGTTGTGGTGGACGGGAATTGCAGAATCTCCTGGACGGAGTCTTCAGACAAAGTGAGTAAATGATCTCTGAGAAACTGAAGATGGACCACAGGAAGATTGAGGTGGCGAGTACCCACATGACTAGAAAACCCACCACCGGCCCAGGTGACAGCCCCAGGCAGATAGTGGTCAAGTTTCTGAGGTTCGAGGACAAGGTAGCTGTTCTAGAAAGAGCCAAGAACATGATAGGAACAATCATGATGACACACTGAGCGTAAATATATATATTGATTGCAATTATTTCCGAATGAGTGAGCGTTCATGTGCAAAGGATTAGCATTTCAATTAATATAATTATCAACTGTGTAGTGACTCCTTTTGTCTTTCCCGCCCTTCTCAGTCCACACCCCCTTCTCAGTCCACACCCACTTCCCTTTGTCCACCAAGCCGTCATATCGGCTCAGCCCACTAGGAAACCTCATTTCCTTGTAACCATATCTACTGTTTGTTTGTTTATGCATTTCTGTGATTATTTAGTTAGTTAGTAAATAAATTATTGAGACAATTGATGTATGAATGAGTCATAGTAAAGGCTGGGTTCGTGCAGATAACCAACAATCTCCGACGTTTGGAATGAGACTAACGTGAGGTAAAGAATAGTTCATTAATTAGAAGACTAATTGATCAGATATTAAAATATCTGAAGAGTTATATTAGGAAAATTATAACTTTGTAATCTGAAGATTTTCCTTAGTGCCCCGACTTCCTAGTTAATTACATTTACATTATTAGTTTAATAATAATAATAATAATTACAGAGAATTGATTTGATAAAATAACAGTCTTCACTTTAATGATGCCAAAGACATGACAACAAGTTCAGTCCGATGATGCGGTGACACACCGCCCTAGACCATGACGGACCCTCCACCTGCAAATTGATTCAGCTCCAGAGTACAGGCCTCAGAGTAACGCTCATTCTTTCGACGATAAACGAGAATCCGACCATCACAAAACCACAACTCGTCAGAGAAGAGCACTTTTTGCCAGTATTGTCTGGTCCAGTGACGGTGGGTTTGTGCCCATAGGCAGGTTCTCTCAGCCTATAACGGACAATCTGAGCACTGATGGAGAGATTGTGCGTTCCTGGTGTAACTCAGGAAGTTGTGGTTGCCATCCTGTACCTGTCCTGCAGGTGTGATGTTCGGAAGTACCGATCCTGTGCAGGTGTGGTTACACGTGGTCTGCCACTGCGAGGACGATCAGCTGTCCGTCCTGTCTCCCTGTAGCACTGTCTTAGGTGTCTCAGTATGGACATTGCAATTTATTGCAGTCCTCATGCCTCCCTGCAGCATGTGCCTAAGGCCCGTTCATGCAGATGAGCAGGGACCCTGGGCATCTTTCAGAGTCAGTGTTTTTCAGAGTCAGTAGAAAGGCCTCTTTAGTGTCCTAAGTTTTCATAACTGTGACCTTAATTTTATATTTTACTAGGCAAGTCAGTTAAGAACAAATTCTTATTTTCAATGACGGCCTAGGAACAGTGGGTTAACTGCCTGTTCAGGGGCAGAACGACAGATTTGTACCTTGTCAGCTCGGGGATTTGAACTTGCAACCTTTCGGTTACTAGTCCAACACTCTAACCACTAGGCTACCCTGCCTACCTTGTAAGCTGTAAGCTGTTAGTGTCTTAACAACTGCTCCACAGGTGCATGTTCATTAATTGTTTATGGTTCATTAAACAAGCATGGGAAACAGTGTTCAAACCCTTTACAATGACGATCTGTAAAGATATTTAGATTTTTACGAATTATCATTGAAATACAGGGTCCTGAAAAAAATATTTTTTGCTGGTTGCAAGAATGTTGTATCATTTAAATGGAAAAATAAGGCGTAATTTTGTGTATCAGTTCATAAACCATGTGCCATGGAATTGGTACATCAAAAAACTATTTGCAATCTGTATGGCACAGCTGTCCATTTTCTGGTCCTTAAATATAAATGCTATACGTTTTTATTAACAATGTTGGTCTTTAATGCAAGGCCGACAGACAAGTTCCTTACTTTCTCCCCCTTCCACTTGCCTCTTCCATTTTTGCAGTTTGTAATTTTGGATAGAGCATGCATTTCCATATATTTTTGTTTGCTGCATGTGAGACAACTCCACCAGTCCAATTTATGATATCATTTACAAACATATATTTTTTTAAATCCAAAAATAATGTTTTGTTTTATCAATGAGTATATTTGAGTTTTACTGCCATTTTTTCAATCTTTTCTTAAGTATTAAACTTAAATTGCAGCTAACTTTCTGTCTTCCTTTAAAAATAGCAATATTCTGGAGACTATTTCATTTTCAAAAAATCAAAAGTGAGAGGTTGAAATTTGAATAAAGGGAAACACTAATCTGCTAGAAAACCCGTTCAGATTTGGTCAGATGAAGCAGATGCTCAGCTACAGGACTGTTTTTCTAGCACAGACTGGAATATGTTCCGGTATTCTTCCAAAGGCATTGAGGAGTACACCACATCAGTCACTGGCTTCATCAATAAAGGCATCAATGACATAATCCCCACAGTGACCGTTTGTACATACCCCAACCAGAAGCCATGGATTACAGGCAACATCCGCACAGAGCTAAAGGAGCAGGACTCTAACCCGGAAGCTTATAAGAAATCCCGCTATGCCCTCCGATGAACCAAACAGGTAAAGCGTCAATACAAGACTAAGACTGAATCGTACTACACCGGCTCGGATGCTCGTCGGATGTGGCAGGGCTTTCAAACTATTACAGACTACAAAGGGAAGCACAGCCGCAAGCTGCCAGAGACACGAGCCTTCCAGACAAGATAAATTACTTCTATGCTTGCTTCAAGGAAAGTAACGCTGAATCATGCATGAGAGCATCAGCTGTTCCGGACAACTGCTATGCTCTCCATAGCTGATGTCAGTAAGATGTTTAAACAGGTCAACATTCACAATGTCACAGGGTGAGACAGATTACCAGGACGTGTTCGACGAGCATGCACTGACCAACTGGAAAGTGACTGACATTGTCAACCTCTACCTGTCTGTAATACCAACATGTTTCAAGCAGACCACCATAGTCCTTGTGCCCAAGAACACTAAGGTAACCTGCCTAAATGACTACCAACCCGTAGCACTCACTTCTGTAGCTAGGTAGTGCTTTGAAAAGGCTGGTCATGGCTCACATCAACATCATTATCCCAGAAACCCTAGACCCACTCCAATTTGCATATCACCCCAACAGATCCACAGATGATGCAATCTCTATTGCACTCCACACTGCCCTTTCCAACCTGGACAAAAGTAACATCTATATGAGAATTCTATTCATTGACGACAGCTCAGCATTCAACATGATAGTGCCCTCAAAGCACTTCACT
>NC_068455.1:15830172-15833158 GCF_023373465.1 Oncorhynchus keta | reverse complement strand
TCCTGGACTTCCTGATGGGCAGCCCCAGGTGGTAAGGGTAGGCAACACATCCGCCGTGCTGATCCTTAACATGGGGGCCCCTCAGAGGTGTGTGCTCAGACCCCTCTTGTACACCCTGTTCACTCATGACTGTATGGCCAGGCACAACTCCAACAGCATCATTAGGTTTGCCGATGACAACAACTGTAAGCCTGATCATCGACAACAAAGAGACAACCTATAGGGATGAGGCATGAGACCTGGCCGTGTGGTGCCAGGACAACAACCTCTCCCTCAACATGATCAAGACAAGGAGATGATTGTGAACTACAGAAAAATGAGGACGGAGCATGCCCCCATTCTCATCGACGAGGCTTTAGTGAAGCAGGTTGAGAGCTTCAAGTTCCTTGGTGTCCACATCACCAACAAACATGGTCCAAGCACACCAAGACAGTCGTGATGAGCGCACGACAAAACCTATTCCCCCTCAGAAGACTGAAAAGATTTGGCATGGGTCCTCAGATCCTCAAAAGGTTCTACGGCTGCACCATCGGGAGCATCCTGACTGGTTGCATCACTGCCTGGTATGGCAACTGCTCGGCCTCCGACCGCAAGGCACAACAGAGGGTAGTGTGTGGGGCCTTGCTTCCTGCCATCCAGGACCTCTATACCACCCCGGTGTAAGAGGAATGCCCTAAAAATTGTCAAAGACTCCAGCCACCTTAGTCATAGACTGTTCTCTCTGCTTGCGCACGGCAAGAGGTACCGGAGCATCAAGTCTAGGTCCAAGAGTCCTCTAAACAGCTTCTACCCCAAAGCCATGAGACTCCTGAACATCTAATCAAATGGCTACCCAGACTATTTGCATTGCCCCCCCACCCCCCTATTTTACACTGCCGCTACCCTGTTAATTATCTATGCATAGTCACTTTAAAGTAAGTCGCTCTGGATAAGAGCGTCTGCTAAATGACTTAAATGTAATGTAAATGTATATGTACATATTACCTCAATTACCTCGAATTACCGGTGCCCCCGCAGATTGACTCTGTACCGGTACCCCCTGTAGGAGTCATCTTGAAGCCTACCATTGACTATGTACAGATCCAGTGTGTGACAGAAATGCAGGAGTTGTGACTCGTTTTTGTTGGTTGTTTTGTCGTAGTTGTGTCTAGCGGGGCATGTTGGGGAGGAAATGCTGTCACCTCCAGTTGTGTATTTGGACCCGTGTGCTGAGTGTGTCAGGTTCTTGTCCAGTTCTGGTGTTTAGGTCGTCATGGACTAGTACAACCTACAGTTTAGAAATGATTGATCTCACCCTCTAGGATGAAAAATCTGTCTTCATTAAAGTATGGGGATTTTAGTGGGAGGATATAGGTAGCACACAGGAGGACATTGTTTTCTGTTGAGATAAGTTCCTTATTAATTTCTAGTCAGATGTAAAATGTTCCTGTTTTGATTAATTTAATAGAGTGTATTTCCAATAGCTTATTGGATAACAGTGCTCTCAATGCATACGCTGCTAATAGCCTAACTGGGCCGTTCACTGCAGTGTACCAACCAGCCATTTGTGATGAATCACTCAGATCATCAGTTCAGTGAAAGAAGAACTGATAGCAAAGTTCCTGTTCCCGAAGCTATAAACTCTGGAATGCCCATCAGAATCCACAAGGGTGAATACATTACCACGGAGGTGCCTCCCCATCTCAACCCCATAACAACATTACAGGATTGCCCAGTCTCAGTCCCAATTGACACTATTGCCCTGTTGTAATAGTGCACAATATATGGAATAGGGTGGCATTTGGGACACATCCTTATACACAGTGTACAAAATATTAAGAACACCTTCCTAATATTGAGTTGCACTCCCTTTTGCCCTCAGAACTGCCTAAATTCGTCTGGGCATGGACTCTACAAGGTGTTGAAAGCGTTCTACAGGGAAGCTGGCCCATGTTGACTCCACTGCTTCACACAGTTGTGTCAAGTTGGATTGATGTCCTTTGGGTGGTGGACCATTCTTGATACACACACGAAACTGTTGAGTGTGAAAAACCCACCAGCATTGCAGTTCTTGACAGAAACCGGTGCGCATGGCACCTACCCCGTTTAAAGGAACTTAAATATTTTGTCTTGGCCATTCACCCTCTGAATGGCACACATACATAATACATGTCTCAATAGAAATCATTCTTTAACCTGTCTCCTCCCCGTCATGTACACTGATGGTTCTTCGGGACATCTACAGAACCCGATGTCACAGGAAGGCCAAGAAGATCATCAAGAACCTCAGCCACCTGAGCCATGGACTGTTCACCCTGCTATCACACAGAAGGCGAGGTCACGACAGGTGCATCAAAGCTGCGTGTGTCAGACCTTCGTGGTTGAATTGCTGCAAAGAAACAACTACTAAAAGGACACCAATAAAAAAAAGACTTGCTTGGGCCAAGAAACACGAGCAACGGACATTAGACTGGTGGAAATCTGTCCTCTGGTCTGATGAGTCCACATGTTAGATTTTTGGTTCCAACCGCAGTGTCTTTGTGAGACGCAGAGTAGATGAACGGATGATCTCTGCATGTGTGGTTCCCACCGTGGTGACACTGTCTGTGATTTATTTAGAGTTCAAGGCACACTTAACCAGCATGGCTACCACAGCATTCTGCAGTGATACGCCATCCCATCTGGTTTGTGCTTAGTGGGACTATCATTTGTTTTTCAACAGGACAATTACCTGCCCTCCACAATCACCTGACCTCAACTCAATTGAGATAGTTTGGGATGAGTTGGACCACAGAGTGAAGGAAAAGCAGCTAACAAGTCTTCAGCGTATGTGGGAACATATGAAAAATGTTGGGGGATATATTTCTCCCATGGGCAAAGAAATTGAAAAAGGTGTGACGATATTAATTAACAATAATTTTGATCTGAACGTGCAAATTGTCCAAACAGATCATCAAGGTAGATGGATTTTTTTAAATATGTCATTGGACCATAAACAGATTTGGCT
>NC_068455.1:15827735-15830072 GCF_023373465.1 Oncorhynchus keta | reverse complement strand
CAAAGCAAGAAATCAGATCCTAGCAGGATTAGAGTTAAGCATTTCCGGGGTTCTACTCTCACAAGAGCGTGGACTGGATTAATTATAGTTATGATAATCAACAGCGCTTTAGCAGGAATACCAAAGGTGTTATTAAAGGTTTTGTAGAACAGACTGAAGCAACCAGCTGGAAGACCTGACAGAATATAATTGCATTAGATAAAAGGGGGAAGTGGGCGTGATAATCAGGACCATGTCTTACATCCCGGGGTAACACAGCTCCGGACGAATCAGGGCCCGAAGCCTCAGCTGGTTTGACCACCCTGGCTCACGGGTTGGCAGAAAACTCTGGGATGGATACTCCCCTGACTAATTGGTTTGATAGTATGTTTGGAAAATGGAAAAATGTTATAATCACTGTGTTATGGGCTGCATCCACCTGCATGACTGTTTTAATTTTATGCGGCTGTTGTCTAATTCCCTGTGTGCGAGGCCTTGTTTCCAGGACTCTGGAGAGATCAATGACACTACAGATGGTGCGTTATGGGCAGATTCCAGGTTCTGACCATGGAGGACTGAAGGCATGTCTACCGAGGAAGTGGACGAATCTGAATCTGTCATTTGTGGGGAATTTATGTTTGATGAGAATAGTGTTGAGATGAAGGGGAATTAGATTGTAATTTGTTTCAAGGATTAAACTGTTTTTTTAATAAAGATTGTGGCAAAAATCCTGAAAAAGGAGTTATGATTCTGATGTAGGTTTAAAAACAGTTGGAGTTAAGGTTAGATTTGATTAATGGTGTGTGAAGGATCTGATAAACCTCTATAAAAAGGTTAGTTAAGTTCGTTTATACTTTTATTTTTTATGGTTAAATAAAACTAGATGTATATTTGAATGTATAATATTTGATCAAAGGGAGGATTGTTAGAGGAAATTATAGTTGAAATGATTAATTATGTATACATTATTGATTAGAACCATTTATTCTAATACTATTATGTTATGATATGAAAAGTATGAGTTTTTGGTTAAGCAGTTACTGAACATGTAAGCAGAACGAATTAATTGTCTGTGCCTCTTGGGAGTTTAAGGGGTGGGTGATGCTATAGCTTTTCAGACAGATAAGAATTGTTTGGGCGGTGTTCCATTAGTGGAGAAAAGTATATCTTTTAGACAGTTTGGAATGTAGTTTTATGGGGGGAGTAGAGGGAGACTCCAGACCTAAAAACAATGGGCTCTTGTGAGAATCGGAGAGAGGGTGGGAAACTGATGATGTCATTTGCAGTTTATAACCTGTGGAAATATGTGTATGTGGTTAGTACTCATCAAGAATAAATGCTGAACTTGTTTTAAATCTGGTTTCTTGTTAATTCATGTAAATGATAAACTTACAACTTATCATGAATTAGATAAGAGTGTGAATTTGGTTTTGGCTGTAAAACAATAAGGAATGTAGAAATTCCTCTATCAACCATAAACAGATTTGGCTCATTAATCTATGCTGTCCAGATAATGATGATCCACACTTTAAAAATATATATGATCATTTATCAAACCTACAAGCAATAAAATACTCTATTATTACGGTGGGAGATTATATGGTTATATTTTCTTTAAAGTCAATGGACCGTTGTAATGAATTTCCTCCTCTTCTTCCGAAGAGGAGAGGCGAAACGGATCAGAGGACCAATACGCAGCGTGGTAATTGTCCATGGTTCTTTTTAATACGTTAAGGTACACATGAACAACTGACTACAAAAAAACAAGAAATGTGAAAACTCAAAACAGTCCTATCTGGTGCAAAGACAGAGACAGGAACAATCACCCACAAACACACAGTGAAACCCAGGCTACCTAAGTATGATTCTCAATCAGAGACAACCAATGACACCTGCCTCTGATTGAGAACCATACTAGGCCGAAACATAGAAATTCCCAAAACCTAGAAAAACAAACATAGACTGCCCACCCAACTCACGCCCTGACCATACTAACTAAATACAAAACACAGGAAATAAAGGTCAGAACGTGACAACCGTAAAGAAAATCCCACTACAACCCATCACCCTCATGCTCTTAAGGAAGTCACACTACAACCTATCACCCCCATGCTCTTAAGGAAATCCAACTACAACCTAACACCCTCATGCTCTTAAGGAAGTCACACTACAACCTATCACCCTCATGCTCTTAAGGAAGTCACACTACAACCTATCACCCTCATGCTCTTAAGGAAGTCACACTACAACCTATCACCCTCATGCTCTTAAGGAAGTCACACTACAACCTATCACCCTCATGCTCTTAAGGAAATCCAACTACAACCTATCACCCTCATGCTCTTAAGGAAGTCAGGA